>NC_084745.1:44256578-44429078 GCF_033978785.1 Entelurus aequoreus
GTTCAAAGATCGTTGAAATTAGTAGGACAAAAGGGTGCTTGCCAAATACTCTCATCAGTGAAGCATGTTTAATATAAACAGTGGGATTTCTAACAATTAGGAAGATCTTTGTCATGTTTGTTCTCTGACAGAAAATATATTGATACAAAATATATATTTTTTCTTCATCTTTTCCCAACTGTTAAGCAATCAATTTAGAAGAGAAGAATAGAATAGAATGGATTTTGTCATCATATTTGCATATAACGAGATTAAGGACTCCAACTTAAGGTGCGGTAGTGGGAACTAATATGGGATAAAAATAAATTACACAGGAAGTAATAAAGATAAAACTAAGAATTGAAATAAATAGACTAATATCCAATAAAAATAATAAGCAATCCTGTACAATATACAAAACAATATACAAAATACTGTGCAATACACAGAACAAGACAAGAGTACTGGAGTGATAACAATCAGTGTCGGATGTATTGCACTCCATCCATCCATCTTCTACCGCTTATTCCCTTCGGGGTCGCGGGGGGCGCTGGAGCCTATCTCAGCTACAATCGGGCGGAAGGCGGGGTACACCCTGGACAAGTCGCCACCTCATCGCAGGCACTCGAAGGGTAATATTGCACAGTAGGGTATTAGGGTAGGATATTGTATAGGCGTGAATTATTTATCATAAGTTAGAGTTCAAAATGGTGACAGCTCTGGGAAAGAAGCTGTCTCTGAGCCTGCTTGTTCTGGCTCTGATGCACCTGTAGCACCTGCCCGATGGTAGCAGGTCGAACAGGTGGAAATTTTGACTCAGAGCGGCGCTCAAACGCGCGCGTCAACTTCTAATCAAAACGTACGTTTGTTTCTTGTGTGGACACATCAGGAACAACAACGTGTAATATATCAAATCTCTATTCATCAAACGGCACAATTGTTATCCTCTCGTCTACGGCGCTAAGCCTTCTGGGTAATGTAGTAATTTAGCAACAAGCGCGCAACTTAACTTCCTAGGATGTATTTATGTATTTATTTAACATTTATTCAATCTGAGATAGATTTTCATTTGCGATGCTGACCTCGCAAAGAGGCAGCATGTACAGTACATGTTGGAGATGTTGAGGTGTGATGATAATTTCTCGTTGTCTCTAGAGCTGTCCGATAATGTCTTTTTTGCCGATACCCGATATTCCGATATTGTCCAACTCTTAATTACCGATTCCGATATCAACCGATACCGATATACAGTATACAGTCGTGGAATTAACACATTATTATGCCTAATTTTGTTGTGATGCCCCGCTGGATGCATTAAACAATGTAACAAGGTTTTAAAAAATAAATCAACTCAAGTTATGGAAAAAAATGCCAACATGGCACTGCCATATTTATTATTGAAGTCACAAAGTGCATTATTTTTTTAAAATACCTCAAAACAGCAGCTTGGAATTTGGGACATGCTCTCCCTGAGGTGGGCGGGGTTGAGGTGGGGGGGGGGGTAGAGGGTAGCGGGGGGTGTATATTGTAGCGTCCCGGAAGAGTTAGTGCTGCAAGGGGTTCTGGGTATTTGTTCTGTTGTGTTTATGTTGTGTTACGGTGCGGATGTTCTCCCGAAATATGTTTGTCATTCTTGTTTGGTGTGGGTTCACAGTGTGGCGCATATTTGTAACAGTGTTAAAGCTGTTTATACGGCTACCCTCAGTGTGACCTGTATGGCTGTTGACCAAGTATGCCTTGCATTCACTTGTGTGTGTGAAAAGCTGTAGATATTATGTGATTGGGCCGACACGCAAAGGCAGTGCCTTTACGGTTTATTGGCGCTCTGTACTTCTCCCTACGTCCGTGTACCACTCTGTACAGCGGCGTTTTAAAAAGTCATAAATGTTACTTTTCGAAACCGATACCGATAATTTCCGATATTACATTTTAAAGCATATCAGCCGATAATATCGGCAGTCCGATAATATCGGCAGTCCGATATCGGACATCTCTAGTTGTCTCTCATTTACCAACAAAAAAATTGCGCTATAGATCGCTGTAAACAGTTCACAAACGCTCTTAACGTGCGGGAGTAAGTATGTTCGAAAATATATTTTTAAGTTGTGGATAAGTGGTGTTGGGTTTTATAATTAAAATGTGTTATTATATGCCCATTATGTATTTTGACAATGAGTTTTGAGTATGTATGTGCTTTTACTGCCATTGAGTGTCGACTTTTAAGTCTGTGCGGTATAAAACGAGTAAAACATCAATACAGCGTTTGTTTTCAAATTTGTGTTGTAATCCTGTGCTTTTTGAGGTCAGGGTTACATGAAACACTTGAAAAAACATTGCTAACACATTCATGAAATCACACGTTGATTCAATGCTTCTGTATATAAAAAAAATAAAGCCTCATAACATTGCAACTTTTGCCGCAACTTTCTGAAAAAGCTGCCGTTAATTCAGGAATTTTAGGAGGGACCGATTACAGCTTCCTGTGTGTCATAGTCGTACAAACCCCGTTTCCATATGAGTTAGGAAATTGTGTTAGATGTAAATATAAACGGAATACAATGATGTGCAAATCATTTTCATCCCATATTCAGTTGAATGCACTACAAAGACAAGATATTTGATGTTCAAACTCATAAACTTTATTTTTTTTTTTTGCAAATAATAATTAACTTAGAATCTCATGGCTGCAACACATGCCAAAGTAGTTGGGAAAGGGCATGTTCACCACTGTGTTACATCACCTTTTCTTTTAACAACACTCAGTAAACGTTTGGGAACTGAGGAGACACATTTTTTAAGCTTCTCAGGTGGAATTCTTTCCCATTCTTGCTTGATGTACAGCTTAAGTTGTTCAACAGTCCGGGGGTCTCCGTTGTGCTATTTTAGGCTTCATAATGCGCCACACATTTTCAATGGGAGACAGGTCTGGACTACCGGCAGGCCAGTCTAGTACCCGCACTCTTTTACTATGAAGCCACGTTGATGTAACACGTTGCTTGGCATTGTCTTGCTGAAATAAGCAGGGGCGTCCATGGTAACGTTGCTTGGATGGCAACATATGTTGCTCCAAAACCTGTATTTACTTTTCAGCTTTAATGGCGCCTTCACAGATGTGTAAGTTACCCATGTCTTGGGCACTAATACACCCCCATACCATCACACGTGCTGGCTTTTCAACTTTGCGCCTATAACAATCCGGCTGGTTCTTTTCCTCTTTGGTCCGGAGGACACGACGTCCACAGTTTCCAAAAACAATTTGAAATGTGGACCCGTCAGACCACAGAACACTTTTCCACTTTGCATCAGTCCATCTTAGATGAGCTCAGGCCCAGCGAAGCCGACGGCGTTTCTGGGTGTTGTTGATAAACGGTTTTCGGCTTGCATAGGAGAGTTTTAACTTGCACTTACAGATGTAGCGACCAACTGTAGTTACTGACAGTGGGTTTCTGAAGTGTTCCTGAGCCCATGTGGTGATATCCTTTACACACTGATGTCGCTTGTTGATGCAGTACAGCCTGAGGGATCGAAGGTCACGGGCTTAGCTGCTTACGTGCAGTGATTTCTCCAGATTCTCTGAACCCTTTGATGATATTACAGACCGTAGATGGTGAAATCCCTAAATTCCTTGCAATAGCTGGTTGAGAAAGGTTTTTCTTAAACTGTTCAACAATTTGCTCACGCATTTGTTGACAAAGTGGTGACCCTCGCCCCATCCTTGTTTGTGAATGACTGAGCATTTCATGGAATCTACTTTTATACCCAATCATGGCACCCACCTGTTCCCAATTTGCCTGTTCACCTGTGGGATGTTCCAAATAAGTGTTTGATGAGCATTCCTCAACTTTATCAGTATTTATTGCCACCTTTCCCAACTTCTTTGTCACGTGTTGCTGGCATCAAATTCTAAAGTTAATGATTATTTGCACAAAAAAAAATGTTTATCAGTTTGAACATCAAATATGTTGTCTTTGTAGCATATTCAATTGAATATGGGTTGAAAAGGATTTGCAAATCATTGTATTCCGTTTATATTTACATCTAACACAATTTCCCAACTCATATGGAAACTGGGTTTGTAGTAAAAAATGGCGACTGAAGCGACGTCCGCATTGTTGTAGAACATAATTCAGCTAAATTAGATTCAGCTAATTTTAGGTGTTCAAATTCGGTGTGTCCCATTCCGATATCGGATATAAGTTTGCACCTGAAATCTCAATCAAGCAGACTATTTTGCTCCCACTAATGTCTCTTTTTTGCAAGCTTAGCAGACTGATAGCAGCTTGTCTCCATTTGAGAGCCTTTTTTCACTTCAAACACGCAGAAATGAAGTTTGTCAATATAGCTTATGCAAGAGCTGAATGAGGCTCTTTCAAAAATGTATGAAAATAGAAAAAGATGAGGGGAAAAATAGATTTTTTTGTTTTGCTATGGTTCATGTGGGAGGAAAAACATGACACAAACCGTCCTAATTGTTAGAAATCTCTCTGTTTACATTAAACATGCTTCACTGATGAGAGGATTTGGCAAGCGCAGTTTTGTCCTACTAATTTCGGCGGTCCTTGAACTCACCATAGTTTGTTTACATGTACAACTTTCTCCGACGCTGCCACAGAAAGACGTGTTTTGTGCCACTCCTTCTTTGTCTCATTTTGTCCACCAAACGTTTTAGACTGTGCGTGAATGCACAAAAGTGAGCTTTGTTGATGTTATTGACTTGTTGGAGTGCTTATCAGGCATATTTGGTCACTGCACGATGCTAACATGCTATTTAGGCTAGCTTTATGTACATATTGCATCATTATGCCTCATTTGTAGGTATACGGTGTATGAGCTAATTTAATTTCCATTATGTTCTCTGTGTATTTAATTTATATTTGCATGTCTCATGATGACATATGGCCCTGCGATGAGGTGGCGACTTGTCCAGGGTGTACCCCGCCTTCCGCCCGATTGTAGCTGAGATAGGCTCCAGCGCCCCCCGCGACCCCGAAGGGAATAAGCGGTAGAAAATGGATGGATGGATGGATGGATGGATGATGACATATTATTGTATGTAATATTGGCTGCATTTCTGACAGTTGTTTGTGTGCTGTTACAGACCACAGAAAACGTTACCCAGCTTGCAAAGATTGTGATGAATCCATTAGAAGAAGACAGCCTGCCGTTTCCTTTAACTTAGACATACACATCTATACCTTTGGCCTTTCTGAGCCAGTAATTTCCAGGAGTTATCTCACCCTCTGAGAAAGGTATAATATTAATATATACAGGTATATACGTATAATATATAATATATGCTAATATAGACACATCATGTGTTGCCTTCATTATTATCCTTACATAAGGCTTTACATTTTTTGCAACTACATGTATTTATTTATCTATTTATTTATTTATTTGTTGTTGTTGTCTTGTCCCACTCTCATCCCCACAATTTCAATTTCTCCCTCTGTTTTTTTTTCTTCCAATCCCTTCCTGCTCTGGTCCGGCTGAGCCATACACTAAATATAACCAAACATTTAATAAAGTCAAATACAAATAAGGGGTCCCCAAACTATGGCCACAATCCGGCACGCAGGACGTCCCAAGTAAAAAAAAGTTTTTTTAAATAGGAGTATACACAATTTTTTTCTAAATCTGTAAAAATCTAAATTACGAGATAATTAGTCGAAATTGTGAGAACCATTCAAAATGACGAGATAAAAAGTCATCACCATGAAATAGAAAGTCGAAATAATGAATGTCATATTTGCACATGAAGGTGCATAAATAATAAATAATTGCATAAAATTTGGAATGAAATTGAGAGAAAAGGTAATAATTTTAAGATAAAAAGTTGAAATTACTATATAAAAATGAAATTATAATATACATGTGGTCATAATAATAATCCCAAAGTTATGACTTTCTCATCTCACAATAAAACATTTTTATCTCATAATTGTGACTTTTTCGCTCAAAATTAGCATTTAAACTTTGACTTTTTATCCATAATAATGACTTTTTAGCTAATATTTTCAATTTATTATCTCATTATTATGATTTATCTCAAAGTTTTGACTAGGGTGTCCCCAAACTACGGTCACAATCCGGCACGCAGGACATCCCAAGTAAAAAAAAAAAAATAGGGATACAGATTTTTTTCTAAATCTGTATCCCTATTTTTTTTTTTTTTTAGAAAAATTACAAGATAATTAGCCTGTCCCCAAGCTACGGCCACAATCCGGCACGCAGGACGTCTCAAGTAAAAAAATTTAAAAAATAAGGATACAGTTTTTTTTCTAAAAAACAAAACAAAAACAAAGATACAGATTTTTTTTAAAAATCTGTATACTTTTTTTTTTTTTTTTTTTTAGAAAAAAAACTATTAAAAAAAAAAAATAGGGATACAGATTTTTTTCTAAAAAAAAAAAAAAAAAAAGAGGGATACAGATTTTTTTCTAAATCTGTATCCCTATTTTTTTTATTTTTTAGAAAAATTACAAGATAATTAGTCGGTCCCCAAACTACGGCCACAATCCGGCACGCAGGTCGTCTCAAGTAAAAAAAATTAAAAAATAAGGATACAGATTTTTTTCTAAAAAAAATAACAAAAACAAAGATACAGATTTAAAAAAAAAATCTGTGTACTTTTTTTTTTTTAAAGAAAAAAATCCATTAACAAAAAAAAAAAAAAAGAGGGGTACAGATTTAGAAAAAAAATCTATCCTCTTTTTTTGTTTTTTTAGAAAATTGTCCGTATCCTTTATTATAATTTCGATTTATTATCTCATTATTATGATTTATCTCATAGTTTTGACTAGGGGGTCCCCAAACTACGGTCACAATCCGGCACGCAGGACATCCCAAGTAAAAAAAATAAAATAGGGATACAGATTTTTTTCTAACAAAAAAGGAAAAAAAGAAGGATACAGATTTTTTTCTAAATCTGTATCCCTATTCTTTTTATTTTTTAGAAAAATTACAAGATAATTAGTCTGTCCCCAAACTACGGCCACAATCCGGCATGCTGGACGTCTCAAGTAAAAAAATAAAAAAAATAAGGATACAGATTTTTTTCTAAAAAACAAAACAAAAACAAAGACACAGATTTTTTTTAAAAATCTGTATACTTTTTTTTCTTTTTAGAAAAAAATCCATTAACAAAAAAAAAAAGGGATACAGATTTAGAAAAAAAATCCACCCTCTTTTTTTTTTTTTTTTTAGAAAAATATCCGTATTCTTTATTATTATTTCGATTTATTATCTAATTTTTATGATTTATCTCAAAGTTTTGACTAGGGTGTCCCCAAACTGTGGTCATAATCCGGCACGCAGGACATCCCAAGTAAAAAAGAAAAAGAAAAAGAGGGATACAGATTTTTTTCTAAATCTGTATCACTCTTTTTTTTATTTTTTAGAAAAATTACAAGATAATTAGTCTGTCCCCAAACTACGGCCACAATCCGGCGCGCAGGTCGTCTCAAGTAAAAAAAATAAAAAAATAAGGATACAGATTTTTTTCTAAAAAAAATAACAAAAACAAAGATACAGATTTCAAAAAAAAATCTGTATACTTTTTTTTTTTTAAAGAAAAAAATCCATTAACAAAAAAAAAAAAAAAAGAGGGGTACAGATTTAGAAAAAAAATCTATCCTCTTTTTTTTGTTTTTTTAGAAAAATATCCGTATCCTTTATTATATTTTCGATATATTATCTCATTATTATGATTTATCTCATAGTTTTAACTAGGGGGTCCCCAAACTACGGTCACAATCCGGCACGCAGGATGTCTCAAGTAAAAAAAATAATAATAATAAGGATACAGATTTTTTTCTAAAAAACAAAACAAAGATACAGATTTTTTTTTTTTTTAAATCTGTATACTTTTTTTTTTTAGAAAAAAATCCATTAACAAAAAAAAAGAAAGAAGAGGGATACATATTTAGAAAAAAAATCTATCCTCTTTTTTTGTTTTTTTAGAAAATAATCCGTATCTTTTTAATTTTATTTTTTTTACTTGGGACGTCCTGCGTGCTGGATTGTGGCCATAGTTTGGGGACCAACTAATTATCTTGTAATTTGGACTTCCATGTCTTTATACATCACGATTTCAACTTTTCATCTCGTAATTTCGATTTTTTTCCCCCCCGTACTTTTGACGAATTATCTTGTTTTGACTTTTTTTTCTCATGATTTTGACTCATCCCTAAATTATTAAAAAATATATTTTTCAGAGGCGGAAACGAGCTTCCATGTACACTTAATAGGTATTCATAAAACAAATGTTTTAATGTGGTATTCGTAGAATACTGAGATATGTTTGTGACTTTCTTCCAATACTTTTTTTCTGTGGCATTCACAATAAAGTCATGAAACAAATGGTCAAGTCAGCGTTATTGGCTTTCCTTGGGTTGTTCAGGTGTGCCTAATGAAGTGGCCAGTCCACACAGACAGTAATAATGATATAGAAACAGGATGGAAAAAAACAAGAGTATGTAGCAGGAAGAGAACTTACAAGAGTTGTGGCGCACAGTTAGGAGAACAAGGTAGAAGTTGAGGCTGGAAGAAAGTTTCCAAGTTTCCCACCGTCTTGTGCACGACGTGCGCGCACCACCTACTACACACACACACACATTAATACATCAAAACACAACTGACAAGTGAATTTAAAGCTCTTACTTGTCTCTCGGTAACGTTTCTTGGACGCAGTCGACGTTTGGATGAAGGACGAAACAAACCCACAGGACGCACATGAAGTTCTCCATTGTGGTCACAACTGGCTCGGAAACGCACTGACGATGAAACACGCTCCCTCTATGGTCCTGAATGTGTGTATGTGTGTGTGTGTGTGTGTGTGTGTGTGTGTGTGTGTGTGACTAACACACACACACACACACACGCCCTTGATTCATCACAAAAATATCGCATTAATCGTGTATAAACGCAGATTAATCGCGCCATTGACTTCAACCGCGGATGGTTACCTGAGAGTGTTGTTACACGGTCGGTGATCAGGTCGATGCATGCGCCAGGTCGAAAACGAGTGATAATTGGAGATACCGTAGTCTCCAGCACCCCCACGCCACCCCGAGAGGGACAAGCGGTAAAAAAAAATTTTTAAAAAAATGGACGGATTTTTAAATGCACCTTCGATAAAACTGTCACCAAGTTTGGAGTAAATCAACAATATTCCAGTAAATTATTTAAAATAAATAAATAAATAAATACAACAATAAAAAGTGCATTAGTGCATTGCGGGCTTTTTAGTGAATTAAAATTGCGCAAGTGAGTGTGGTGCAGTGGCGTGCGGTGAGGTTCATGGCTGGTGAGGCACTGACTTCAGCACAGTCAGATTTACAAAACATATGAACCCTAAAGAGTATCTTATTCACCATGTGATTGGCAGCAGTTAACGGGTTATGTTTAAAAGCTCATACCAGCATTCTTCCCTGCTTGGCACTCAGCATCAAGGGTTGGAATTGGGGGTTAAATCACCAAAAATGATTCCCAGGCACGGCGCCGCTGCTGCCCACTGCTCCCCTCACCTCCCAGGGGGTGAACAAGGTGATGGGTCAAATGCAAAGGACAAATTCCACCACACCTAGTGTGTGTGTGACAATCATTGGTACTTTAATTTAACTTTACACATACAAACTTTAGCACACAAAAAAGCACATTTAATAAAAAAAATACGTTATTATGGTCTTACCTTTACTTATAAATGAAGTCCATGCGCCGCTCCTTCTGAACAAAAGCATCGATAACTTGTTTATAGAAGTCTTCCTTATCTTTCTTCAGTTTTAAAAGTCTCTCGGTCTCGATGGAGATCTTCCTTTAAGTATTACCTCCTGCTTCGATTGAAAGTCCAGTTTAGAAAACTGTTTTATTTTAGATATGTAATCCTCCATGGTAAAAGTTCAGGCGAGAGGAAAAAATAAACAATCACTAACTGTTGCTGCTTGTTGTCACTACTTCTGCAGCTGAGTAGTCGCATGAATGATCGCTGGGATCACTAGCGCCCTCTACCACCATGAGGCAGGATTACTGCGAGCCTCAGCCAGTGCGTCTTCGCAGCCGTTTTATGATTGCTCAGCACAAGAAATACATTACACACATACCGTTGTTGACAAAATACACTGTACATTATATACCTCAGCTAACTAAACTATGGAAATGTATAATATAATTCATATAGTAATACGGTCTCACTGCACAGCAGGCCAGCAGTTAGCCGAGTCATTGCGCAATCCATGTTGAGGCACAACGCAGTGACGTGCCTCAACTGGCTGCTGCTCACTGCAAGTCTCTTCTCAGTATTTGAACGGCAAATGTGAAAATTCAGCGATTTTGAATAAAAATAAGAAGTGGTGAAGTTAAATGAAAAATAACTTTATAGTATAATCACTGGACACATATAACGATTTAATTATTTTTCTTTCCATGATGGCACGTGAGGCCCCACCTCACCTGCCTCCCCTGACTGCACGTCACTGGTGTGGTGCATAATCCAAATTCGAACATGTGACTAACTTCCATCCATCCATTTTCTACCGCTTGTCCCTTTTGGGGTGGCGGGGGGGTTGCTGGAGCCTATCTCAGCTGCATTCGGGCGGAAGGCGGGGTACACCCTGGACAAGTCGCCACCTCATCATGTGACTAACTGGATTTTGAAAATTAATCCATTCATTAACTGACATTTCACGTGCGTTTGCAAGACATCTTCTAAGGCAGGGGTCCCCAAACTTTTTGACTCAGGGGCCGCATTGGGTTAAAAAAAAATTGGCCGGGGGCCGGGCTGTACATAAACCAGTGGTTCTTAACCTTGTGGGAGGTACCGAACCCCACCAGTTTCATATGCGCATTCACCGAACCCTTCTTTAGTGAAAAATAAAAGCTTTATTTTTTCAAATTCAAGACAAAGTTATATGTTTTCTGTAACACTTTAGTATGGGGAACATATTTTAAGTAACAAAGACTTAATTTAGAGTTATTTGGTTAGGGTTAGGGTTAGGCTTATAATAAGGCCATGCCGAATAAGGCATTAATAAGTACTTAATAATGACTAGTTAAGAGCCAATATGTTAATAAGCAACTAATTAATGGTGAATATGTTCCCCATACTAAAGTGTTACCATGTTTTTTTTACTGGTGCACAAAATGAACCGTGCATGAACATCACCTTGTTCAAACAACAAAACCAACACAGTGCATGAACTCACAACAAATTACACGCCTGCAAATCAGTCAAATGTTGCCGTATCCGTAATACGCCGATAGGGAGAAGTTTGTATTTACACGATGAGTCGGGTGTGTCTTGACCTACGCCGAACCCCTGAGGCCGACTCACCGAACCCTTAGGGTTCGATCGAACCCAGGTTAAGAACCACTGACATATACATAGACTTTATTTGGCCACCTGGCTTGACTCACATATGAACTTGAAGTGCCAGCCCATTCCTAACCCAAAGGGTTCAATATGGTGTCGGTCCACCTTTTGCAGCTATTACAGCTTCAACTCTTCTGGGAAGGCTGTCCACAAGGTTGCGGAGTGTGTTTATAGGAATTTTCCACTATTCTTCCAAAAGTGCATTGGTGAGGTCACACACTGATGTTGGTGGAGAAGACCTGGCTCTCAGTCTCCGTTCTAATTCATCCCTAAAGGTGTTCTATCGGGTTCAGGTCAGGACTCTGTGCAGGCCAGTCAAGTTCATCCCCATCAGACTCATCATCCATGTCTTTATGGACCTTGCTTTGTGCACTGGTGCACAGTCATGTTGGAAGAGGATGGAGCCCACTCCAAACTGTTCCCACAAGGTTGGGAGCATGGAATTGTCCAAAATGTTTTGGTATCCTGGAGCATTCAAAGTTCCTTTCACTGGAACTAAAAGGCTAAGCCCAACTCATGAAAAACAACCCCACACCATAATTCCTCCTCTACCAAATTTTACACTCGGCACAATGCAGTCCGAAATGTAGCGTTCTCCTGGCAACCTCCAAACCCAGACTGGTCCATCAGATTGCCAGATGGAAAAGCGTGATTCATCATTCCAGAGACGGCGTCTCCACTGCTCTAGAGTCCAGTGGAGACGTGCTTGCATCCCACGCTTTGCATTGGACTTAGTGATGTATGGCTTAGATGCAGCTGCTCGGCCATGAAAACCCATTCCATGAAGCTCTCTGTGTACTCTTCTATTTTCTTATAATAAAGCAGACAGTTGACTTTGGAATATTTAGGAGCGAGGTCATTTCATGACTGGATTTGTTGCACAGGTGGCATCCTGTGACAGTTCCACGCTGGAAATCACTGAGAGCGGCCCATTCTTTCACAAATGTTTGTAGAAACAGTCTCCATGCCTAAGTGCTTGATTTTATACACCTGTGGCCGGGCCAAGTGATACACCGGTGGGCCAAATGCGGGCCGTAGTTTGGGGACCACTGTTCTAAGGATTGAATTGATAATATTTCATGACCAAGTCTAATTATAGGAAGCGGGCCTAGGCAACACTTGCTTTTCCAGTGTTCAAGGTGCGGTTCTCCCTCGTTTAAATCATTCTTATTTGGTTCCAGACCCCGCAAAGAATAAATTCATGGTTTAAACCGTAGTATGGGTACCACTAGTGGCATGCCAAAGAATCATTTAATTAAATATGAATACATTTTACTTGTAAGGCGCCTTTCTAGGTGTCAGATTCAAACACTGATGACATCTATTAAACAAGACAAGAAGCAAGGAATTAAACAGAGACAAAATTAAATTTGGCTCAATTGAGGAGAAACGTCTGGGCTGTACTCTTGCACAGTCTCACCTCGCTCTGAGGAAAGATTGTACGCCTCCTCTTTTATTTGGACTTTCCCTGATTACATGGCAACAGCTGTTTCTAAAGGGACGGGGGTCGTAAACAGCCATCGCCTTTGATTACAAAACAGTTCAAAGAAAAGGTCGTCTGGAGGGGAGTCTGGTCCTGCTTCCTCTCCGCTTTGTAGTTCTCGGGTCAAGACAAACTCTTTCTGTGGATTACAATACATCAAAGAAACAGAACCCTCACGTCGCTCCCCATCCTACACAGTGGAGTTTTACAAGCCTTTTGTTTGGTAGGACCAAAGACAGCTTTTGTCTTCTCGCCGGGAACTCATGGCAACACAAAGTTTTGTGATAACTTAAGATACAATTATTCTGACACTATGCACTGAAGGACATCGTACAAAAACATAATAAAATCCATCCATTTTCTACCGCTTGTCCCTTTTTGGGGTCGCGGGGGGTGCTGGAGCCTATCAATTGGATAAAAACAACAAAGATAGATCACATTTACAGTGAATAAGCAGTCAGGAATAGTTGTCCTTTAAATATTCAAACACAGTGTTACTGTTCAAACTGTGTGTAATGTTACAGTGACCAAAAATGTGAAATAAAACCTAGTTTTTAATGACTATTTAGGCTTACTACGCTACTGTATTTTAATGTTGGTCATCATGGTGATATTACGAGAGCCAAGTTTTTTCCTGTGGGGGTACTTGGTGAAAGAAGTTGACGTGTTTTAACATTAGAGCTTTGCAAACGTGAAGTGACACTAATTTAGTCACCTTTAACCATGTTTAGTGCCTAATATACTAGCTATAATGAAAAAAAGACAAACTGTACCGTAATACATTTATTACATAAATCTGATACTGTACAGTAATATAGACGAGCAGTAACCTTATACCAGTGTACCAATGAATTGATTAACGTGGACCCCGACTTAAACAAGTTGAAAAACTTATTCGGGTGTTACCATTTAGTGGTCAATTGTATGGAATATGTACTTCACTGTGCAATCTACTAATAACAGTCTCAATCAATCAATCAATCAATCAACCTGTGAAAATACTGCAACTGTGCAATACAGTACAGTACCTTAGACTCATTCAACCATTTTTATGCTGGAAAATGTTTAATTTAGGCAAAACATACATAAAATGTGCTTAACTCTTAAGAGTATAATAGGGACTTATTTTGGCCATTGTTTTGGTTGTGTTGCTCCGAATGACATTTTTTTATGTTTAATTTTAAAAAACTTTCCTATATGAACGAGACACTTGGAAATAATTTTAGCCTAATAGAGTAGCTATTGGGGACAAGAAAGTCCTCAGTTAAGTGCCAAACCTTTGCGTTCATATTTTTTTCCTACAAACCCCAAAACCAGTGAAGTTGGCACGTTGTGTAAATAGTAAATAAAAATGGAATACAATGATTTGCAAATCCTTTACAACTTATATTCAATTGAATAGACTGCAAAGACAAGATACTTAACGTTCAAACTGGAGAACTTTATTTTTTGCAAATATTAGCTCATTTGGAATTTGATGCCTGCAACATGTTTCAAAAAAACTGGCACAAGTGGCAAAAAAGACTGAGAAAGTTAAGGAATGCTCATCAAACACTTATTTGGAACATCCCATAGGTGAACAGGCTAATTGGGAACAGGTGGGTGCCATGATTGGGTATAAAAGCAGCTTCCATGAAGTGCTCAGTCATTCACAAACAAGGATGGGGCGAGGGTCACCACTTTGTCAACAAATGCGTGAGCAAATTGTCCAACAGTTTAAGAACAACATTTCTCAACAAGCTATTGCAAGGAATATAGGTATTTCACCATCTACGGTCCGTATTATCATCAAAGGGTTCAGAGAATCTAGAGAAATCACTGCACGTAAGCGATGATATTACGGACAAGGCGGTACTGCATCAAAAAGCGACATCAGTGTGTAAAAGATATCACCACATGGGCTCAGGAACACTTCAGAAAACCACTGTCAGTAACTACAGTTGGTCGCCACATCTGTAAGTGCGGGTTAAAACTCTACTATGCAAAGCCAAAGCCATTTATCAACAACACCCAGAAACGCTGCCGGCTTCGCTGGGCCGGAGCTCATCTAAGATGGACTGATGCAAAGTGGAAAAGTGTTCTGTGGTCTGACGAGTCCACATTTCAAATTGTTTTTGGAAACTGTGGATGTCGTGTCCTCCGGACCAAAGAGGAAAAGAACCATCCGGATTGTTATAGGCGCAAAGTTGAAAAGCCAGCATGTGTGATGGTATGGGGGTGTATTAGTGCCCAAGACATGGGTAACTTACACATCTGTGAAGGCGCCATTAATGCTGAAAGGTACATACAGGTTTTGGAGCAACATATGTTGCCCTCCAAGCAACGTTACCATGGACGCCCCTGCTTATTTCAGCAAGACAATGCCAAGCCACGTATAACAACAGCGTGGCTTCATAGTAAAAGAGTGCGGGTACTAGACTGGCCTGCCTGTAGTCCAGACCTGTCTCCCATTGAAAATGTGTGGCGCATTATGAAGCCTAAAATACCACAACGGAGACCCCCGGACTGTTGAACAACTTAAGCTGTACATCAAGCAAGAATGGGAAAGAATTCCACCTGAGAAGCTTCAAAAATGTGTCTCCTCAGTTCCCAAACGTTTACTGAGTGTTGTTAAAAGGAAAGGCCATGTAACACAGTGGTAAAAATGCCCGTGCCAACTTTTTTGCAATGTGTTGCTGCCATTAAATTCTAAGTTAATGATTATTTGCAACAAAAAAAAACTTTCTCAGTTCGAAAATTAAGTATCTTGTCTTTGCAGTCTATTCAATTGAATATAAGTTGAAAAGGATTTGCAAATCATTGTATTCTGTTTTTATTTACCATTTACACAACGTGCCAACTTCACTGGTTTTGTACTTTTGCCCAAATCTCTCAATTAATATCAATCCCAAATAAAATGGCTAACTTTTCATGTGTTTTATATTTAATTTTACCATTTGAATGCCCATTTGATCTATTTATGTTTTTTTTTTTTTTTGAAAATATATAAGTTAATGTATATATAAGTAAATGTTAAAAGGGCTGCTTTGGTACTGGTGTCAAGATCTGGCTTAGATATACATTAGATTAGTAATAATACTAACAGTATTTGGAATTATCGTTTGATGCGTCATCCCACCGGAAGTCACCAGAGTGTCAAAGTCCTGTGAGAAACATTTGACTAAAATTGTCTCCTCCAATTCCAAAAAGTAAATATAACAAAACATTATTTTCTCCATACTGAAACCCTAAAATTAGAAAATAATTATGTGTCATGACTGTACAGTTAAAATCCATTCATTTTCTTCCGCTTATCTTAGGTCGGCTCGCGGGGGCAGCAGCCTAAGCAGAGAAGCCCAGACCTCCCTCTCCCCTGCCACTTCGTCCAGATCCCGAGGCGTTCCACTATACTGCTAAAAAGTTAGTAATCTCACACACAGCAAACATTCAAACAATTCATCAAAATATATATAAATATATATTTTACTATTCTAATGTACAGTACAGGCCAAAAGTTTGAACACACCTTCTCATTCACAACACAACTGATGGTCCCAACACCATTGATAAAGCAATAATTTCCACTAATTAACCCTGACAAGGCACACCTGTGAATGTGAAAACCCTTTCAGGTGACTGCCTCTTGAAGCTCATCGAGAGAATGCCAAGTGTCAGAATAATTTGATCTAAGTCATCAAAAAACTTTGTGTTACATTGAGTTCAGCTCGCCCTGCGAGAGCACAAAAGCTGTCTTTGATCCTACCAAGCGGAAGGCTTGTAAAACTCCACTGTGTAGGAATGGAAGCGACATGAAGGCGTCAGTTTCTTTGACGTAATGTAATCCACAGGAAGATTTTGTCTTTACCCGAGATCTACAAAGCGGAGAGGAGGCAAGGCCTGGCCTCCCTCCAGGCACCTTTTCTTTGAACTGTTTTACGACCTTTTCTTTGAACTGTTTTGTAACCAAAGGCGATGGCTGTTTACGACCCCCGTCCCTTTAGAAACAGCTGTTGCCATGTAATCAGGGAGAGTCCAAAAAAAAGAGGAGGCGTACAATCTTTCGTCTGAGCGTGGTGGAGACTGTACAAGAGTACAGCCCAGACGTTTTTCCTCAATTGAGCCAAATTTAATTCTGTCTCTGTTTAATTCCTTGCTTCATTGTCTGTTTAATAGTAGTCATCAGTGTTTGAACCTGACACCAAGAGTGTGTGAAAAAGTAATCAGAGCAAAGGGTGGCTATTTTGAAGAAACTAGAATATAAACCATGTTTTCAGTTATTTAATCTTTTTTTGTTAAATACATAACTCCACATGTGTTCATTTATAGTTTTGATACCTTCAGTGACAATCTACAATGTCATGAAAATAAAGAAAACACATTGAAATGAGAAGGTGTGTCCAAACTTTTGGCCTGTACTGTATATTTAGGCCTGATCTTTAGCAAACTACCCAAGCCTTTCCATTTTTACTGTATGCATGACAGCTCATGCTATGCTAATCTTTCACAATAAAACTGACATATCAGTTCAAATAGTCATTGAACAGGTAAAAAAAAACTAAACATGGAATGGCTGCTATTTTTATTTAGGACTGAAGTTGATAGATTTGCCCATAAAAAAATAAAATAATCCAAATGTCAGGTTCAAACACTGATGACATCTATTAAACAGACAAGAAGCAAGGAATCATGCAGAGACAGAGTTCAATTTGGCTCAAAGCGGAGAGATGTTGGGGGCTGCACACTCAGTTCCAATCTCCCACCACGCTCTAAGGTCCAGTCCCACGTGCTCCTCTATTTATTTGGGAGGTCCCTGGTTACATCACTCAGGCTGCTTCTGAAGGAAGGGGGGTAATTTCAGCAGCCCCAGTTGGACACAATATATGATTACCGTATTTTTCGGAGTATAAGTCGCTGCGGAGTATAAGTCGCACCGGCCGAAAATGCATAATAAAGGAGGGAAAAAACATAAGTCGCACTGGAGTATAAGTCTCATTTTTTGGGGACATTTATTTGATAAAACCCAACACCAAGAATATACATTTGAAAGGCAATTTAAAATAAATAAAGAATAGTGAACAACAGGCTGAATAAGCGTATGTTATATGAGGCATAAATAACCAACTGAGAACGTGCCTGGTATGTTAACGTAACATATTATGGTAAGAGTCATTCAAATAACTATAACATATAGAACATGCTATACGTTTACCAAACAATCTGTCACTCCTAATCGCTAAATCCCATGAAATCTTATACGTCTAGTCTCTTACGTGAATGAGCTAAATAATATTATTTGATATTTTACAGTAATGTGTTAATAATTTCACACACAAGTCGCTCCTGAGTATAAGTCGCACGCCCGGCCAAACTATGAAAAAAAACTGCGACTTATAGTCCGAAAAGTACGGTATTCAGAAATGCAAATGTGCTGACACTCGTGATATCGCCCTGTCTCTGCTTTGTCTGCGTCACGGTACTCGATGTTCTGGACACAAACACTGATATGAGACGACTCGCAATCTTGGATTGCAAGTCGTCCCTTTGCACAGAATAACTACAGCAACGGCCTGTAAAGGCCTACTGAAACCCACTACTACCGACCACGCAGTCTGATAGTTTATATATCGATGAAATCTTAACATTGCAACACATGCAAATACGGCCGGGTTAACTTATAAAGTGCAATTTAAAATTTCCCGGCAAACTTCCGGCTGAAAACGTTTCGATATGACGAAGTTTGCGGATGACGTCAACGGTTGAAGCGGAAGTATTCGGAGCCCATTGAATCTAATACAAAAAGCTCTGTTTTCATCTCAAAATTCCACAGTATTCTGGACATCTGTGTTGGTGAATCTTTTGCAATTTGTTTAATGAACAATGAAGACTGCAAAGAAGAAAGTTGTAGGTGGGATCGGTGTATTAGCGGCGGACTACAGCAACACAACCAGGAGGACTTTGAAATGGATAGCAGATGCGCTAGCCGTACGACCTCACCTTGACTTCCTCCGTCTCCGGGCCGCCGACCGCATCGGTGATCGGGTGAAGTCCTTCGCCGTACCGTCGATCGCTGGAACGCAGGTGAGCACGGGTCGTGATGAGCAGATGAGAGCTGGCGTAGGTGCAGAGCTAATGTTTTTAGCATAGCTCTGTCGAGGTTCCGTAGCTAAGTTAGCTTCAATGGCGTCGTTAGCAACAGCATTGCTAAGCTTCGCCAAGCTGGGAATTATTAACCGTGTAGTTACATGTCCAGAGTTTGGTTAGTATTGTTGATCTTCTGTCTATCCTTCCAGTCAGGGGCTTATTTGTTTTGTTTCCATATGCAGTTAAGCCTGATGCTATCACGTTAGCTCAGTAGCTAAAGTGCTTCACCGATGTATTGTCGTGGAGATAAAAGTCACTGTGAATGTCCATTTCGCATTCTCAACTCTCGTTTTCAAGAGGATATAGTATCCGAGGTGGTTTAAAATACAAATCCGTGATCCACAATAGAAAAAGGAGAAAGTGTGGAATCCAATGAGCCAGCTTGTACCTAAGTTACGGTCAGAGCGAAAAAAGATACGTTCTGTACTGCACGCTAGTCCTTCACTTTCACGTTCCTCATCCACAAATCTTTCATCCTCGCTCAAATTAATGGGGTAATTGTCGCTTTCTCGGCCCGAATCTCTCTCGCTGCACTGTAAACAATAGGAAAATGTGAGGAGCCCTTCCTCCGGTGTCGTCACGCTACTTCCGGTAGGGGCAAGGCTTTTTTTTTTTATCAGAGACCAAAAGTTGCGAACTTTATCGTCGTTCTATACTAAATCCTTTCGGCAAAAATATGGCAATATTGCAAAATGATCAAGCATGACACATAGAATGGATCTGCTATCCCCGTTTAAATAAAAAAAAAATCATTTCAGTAGGCCTTTAAACATAAGAGTTGTGTGATAACTTACACATAATTATTCTAACACCAAACTACATACATACCACACCCCCCAAATCCTCTGTGCTTCACCTCACGTGGTATGACAGTAAACGGAGCAGCACCCCTAGTGGCTGACAGCTTCGGGGCGGTTGCCCACCCCCTCGTTGCAAGTCTCCAGTTGTATGTCATAACATGTTCTTACCAAGTTTTTTTTCCTGGCCCCAGACAATTCCCACCCTTGGTAGCCTAGTCTGGGATCGACTTTTTTACTCATCCACCTGGCCCCGCGTCCACCTGTTCTGTCACCCTGCACAATGTAGGTCTGCTCTTGAACGGGTCTGTGCTGAAAACGTAATTTTGTTGTACTTTTTAAGTGCAGTGACGATAAAGTGCTATCCTATCTCATCCTAAAAGACGCAAAAAATCGCAAAGCGCAAAGTGGTGTGGGACGCCTGTGAGTTAGTCTTTTTAATTGTGTTTAGTAAATATGCAATCATATCAATGCATAGGACACGTAATAGGAAAAATGGGACTCAAAAGGATCTCGTTCGAAGCGTACCTAATGAAGTGTCATAAGAATAAATTAGACTGAAGAATTAGCATAAAATGAATTAAAAACACAACAAAAGACTTAGAACAAATGTGTATTTTTGTATCAAAAACAAGACTTTGGTAACTTTTGAAAGCATAAACGTACAAACACAATTTAAAATAAACTTTTTCTCAACTCATGTTGCAGCTTTGTGTCTCTTGCGTGTCCCCGAGGTCTCGCCAGCTTGTTGCAGGCGTCGCTTCTTGGGCTGCAGCGATGTGGAGGCTAGAAGGCAGACACGGCCAAGAATCAAGCACACGCGCCAGCGATTGAACAGTTTACGACAATCAAAACAAAAAAGAAAACGTGAGTTGTTCGGATCATGTTTTTCTTCTTTGTGTTACTAATCATCGTAAAACATGTGTATGCTCGTACATCACTTAAAACCTTTAGCATGTCCGTATGTGGAATTCAATTATGGAACGGATCAACCATAGAAATCAAACAAAGCACCAATATGATTCAGTTTAAGAGACTGTTCAAACTACAAGTGTTCACAAAGTACACAGATAAATATTATTTATGTATTTAATATTTGTTTACTTACTATGGTATATTATTTATTTATTCACTGTTCTGTTACAGAGAACACGGAAAAGGGATACAATTGCTATGGTATGAAAAGGGGTAGGATTAAATACGCTCTGCTTCTTCCTACTCCTTTTCAGACGTGCTGTAATGAAACAATTAGAAATATGTGATGCATTACATCGTATCGTATGCATGTTCCAAAGAAACTGAAACTGAACTGAAGTTGGAGTGTAGGGAAGAACTGAACCGAATATCGTGTCACAAACCTGTGATGAGATTCGAATGCTGGGTGGAACGGTCCACAAAATCCATGGTTTTGTGTTCAGTGTACATTGTTGTTCTTTTTAACAGCCCAGAATTAGGGCTGCAACAACTATTCGATTAAATCGATTAAAATCGATTATAAAAATAGTTGGCGATTAATTTAGTCATCAATTCGTTGGATCTATGCTATGCGCAGAGGATAGATTTTTATTTATTTATTTAATAAACCTGTATTTATAAACTGCAACATTTACAAACAGCTGAGAAACAATAATCAAAATAAGTATGGTGCCAGTATGTTGTTTTTTCTTCAATAAAATACTGGAAAGGATAGAAATGTAGTTTGTCTCTTTTATCCGATTATTAATCAATTAATCAAAGTAATAATCAACAGATTAATCGATTATGAAATTAGTTGTTAGTTGCAGCCCTACCCAGAATAATATCATATATTCTAATATTTTACTGGGTCCATTTCCATTTATCAGTTGTGGTTCTTACAAACATATTTAATAAAATACAAGTTAAAAATGGCCCCTAAAGAGCCTTGAATGAGTGTGTACATAAATGTAAATGGACTTTATTTATAAGCACATCAACATGTAAAGTCAAGCACAAGCTTTATCAGCACTACACTTCACTTCTCTTGGTTTGTCCGTTAATTAAATGCAAAAATCCTTACATTTATTGGTGAAATACATAACTGGATTTTTTTTTTTTTAACAGTATTACAAGACAAATAATAATAATTTTGTGACATAAACATACCAATGAGTGCTTTAAAAACAAAGTGCTTATGTTAGCTACTTTTTTGGGGGGAAACCTTTATTTTGTTATGGCAGTCAGACCGGATGTTGCACACAACACTTTTACTATGAAGGGAAGTGGAATTTAAGGGCGCTTGACAGCTACAATGTTTTTAAATGGAGAATGTCACCCAGCAGTGACTAAGTTTGTGGTTTAAGGCTTGCATCCAAGGCTTTCCACAAATGTTTTATTTTGTTAAATCCTACAGAAGAATATTTCTTATATTTATTTTCAGAAAAGTTATTTTTTTGTGCCTCATAGGACCTCACTGTAGGCTTTGTACAGTCATGTTACACTACCGTTCAAAAGTTTGGGGTCACCCAAACAATTTTGTGGAATAGCCTTCATTTCTAAGAACAAGAATAGACTGTCGAGTTTCAGTTGAAAGTTCTCTTTTTCTGGCCATTTTGAGCGTTTAATTGACCCCACAAATGTGATGCTCCAGAAACTCAATCTGCTCAAAGGAAGGTCAGTTTTGTAGCTTCTGTAACGAGCTAAACTGTTTTCAGATGTGTGAACATGATTGCATAAGGGTTTTATAATCATCAATTAGCCTTCTGAGCCAATGAGCAAACACATTGTACCATTAGAACACTGGAGTGATAGTTTCTGGAAATGGGCCTCTATACACCTATGTAGATATTGCACCAAAAACCAGACATTTGCAGCTAGAATAGTCATTTACCACATTAGCAATGTATAGAGTGTATTTCTTTAAAGTTAAGACTAGTTTAAAGTTATCTTCATTGAAAAGTACAGTGCTTTTCCTTCAAAAATAAGGACATTTCAATGTGACCCCAAACTTTTGAACGGTAGTGTACCTCTAAACAAAATTGATATTAATCCACCTGTTTGTTTTCTTTTTTTCTAAATAAGAATCAATAAGAGAAACCGAATTGTTAAGCAGAATCGAAAGTGGAGTCGGAACTGGACAAATCTGATCAATTCCCATCCTTAATGGACATACACAAACAGCAGTAGCCTCGCCTGTCACCAAAAGGACAAAGCTGCAAGGTATGAGCCACAAGTAGAGATGTCCGATAATGGCTTTTTTGCCGATATCCGATATTACGATATTGTCCAACTCTTAATTACCGATATCAACTGATACCGATATATACAGTCGTGGAATTAACACATTATAATGCCTAATTTTGTTGTGATGCCCCACTGGGTGCATTAAAATAAATCAACTCAAGTTATGGAAAAAAATGCCAACATGGCACTGCCATATTTATTATTGAAGTCACAAAGTGCACTATTTTTTTTAACATGCCTCAAAACAGCAGCTTGGAATTTGGGACATGCTCTCCCTGAGAGAGCATGAGGAGGTTGAGGTGGGCGGGGTTGGGGGGGGGGGGGGCGGGGTTGCAGGGGTGTAGTGTTAGTGCTGCAAGGAGTTCTGGGTATTTGTTCTGTTGTGTTTATGTTGTGTTACGGTGCGGATGTTCTCCCGAAATGTGTTTGTCATTCTTGTTTGGTGTGGGTTCACAGTGTGGCCCTTATTTGTAACAGTGTTAAAGTTGTTTATACGGTCACCCTCAGTGTGACCTGTATGGCTGTTGACCAAGTATGATATGCATTCACTTGTGTGTGTGAAAAGTATGTGGTTGGGCCGGCACGCAAAGGCAGTGCCTTTAAGGTTTGTTGGCGCTCTGTACTTCTCCCTACGTCCGTGTACCACTCCGTACAACGGCGTTTTAAAAAGTCATACATTTTAATTTTTGAAACCGATAATTTCCGATATTACCTCCTCCAACCTCCGAGGACAAAGCTACGCTCCCAGTCTGTGGAATGCTCTCCCTGACCACCTGAGGGCACCACAGACTGTGGATGCTTTTAAAAAAGGCTTAAAAGCCCTTCTTTTAAAAAAAGCCTTTTTTTTAGATATGTGCATACTAGCTATAGCTATTTGGCTGTTCTAGTTTTTATTTCTATTTATTTCTTTATTATCTTTTTTTTAATACACTGTAGCACTTTGAGATTGTTTACTCAATATAAAGTGCTTTTTACAAATAAAATCTATTATTATTATTATTATTACATTTTAAAGCATTTATCGGCCGATATTATCGGACATCTCTAGCCACAAGTGTTAATTTTTTGTATGATTAGCATTGAAAGGCACTGATTGGGATCGGGCAATCAAACTTTTCCAAAGAAATTGGCCAATAATGATCGGTGGCTGATGAATTGGAACACTTGCCACACACAGGAAGCTAATCAGCAAGAGTTGCGGTTGCTCACTCAGGAAAACACTGCCCTCTAGCGTTTTGGAACAGAATTACAAGTCGATTGTCGTTTCAGTTCGATATTGTTTAGTTAAGTTAACGTTAAACACACACTAGGTGAGGTGAAATTACTCTCTGCATTTGACCCACCCCCTTGTTACACCCCCTGGGAGGTGAGGGGAGCAGTGAGCAGCAGCGGTGGCCACGCTTGGGAATAATTTTGGTGATTTATCCCCCAATTCCAACCCTTGATGCTGAGTGCCAAACAGGGAGGTAATGGGTCCCATTTTTATAGTCTTTGGTATGACTCGGCCGGGGTTTGAACTCACGACCTACCGATCTCAGGGCGGACACTCTAACCACAAGGCCACTGAGCAGGCTTTAGTCCAGGAAGGGGCAGTTGATTGTTTCTGCTCGCCAACACATGATTTCCACAAACAAATGTTTCTCCTCATGATTAAAGCATTTCAGTCCCATTTACGTCAATTTCCGTGAGATTCTCCATTTCACATTAGATTTGTTTGGTCAATTTTGGGATTCTATCTGTGCCGTTAGCACGGAAATCATTTGGCTCTACTTTGCCTCACCATATGTGTATGATCAGAACACTCCAAACTGATTAGTAACAAAGAAAAAACCTATGACCCAAGAAAAACATGCGCTCTGAACCGTGTCTGTTCAACCGAAAGGTTCAGATGTATTTCATAAATAATCCCTAATCTGAACCGTGGATTTTGTGAGCCGTTCGACCCCAAACACACGCAGTGCCGCAATGGAACCTACCAAGTTCTTTCTCGACTTCAACCAGCTCTTTCTTTTTTTCCTCGATTTCTCGCTGCGTGGTGTTCATCTCAGCAGATTGTTTCAGCAGATCCTCGCGTTCTTTCTGTGTGTTCAACTTGTTCTGCACCGCCGAGCAGTACTTGTTGAGCAGCTCTGGAGCGGGAAAAGAAGACGTGAGCACGGAATTAAGTCCGACCCTCGCAATTTCCCTGCACAGTGTGGCCAATCATCAACATTTTTGCCATTAAACTTTGTCCCAGCAGCACTCAAACGCAACGCAAATGTCTAACCCAGTGGTTCTTAACCTGGGTTCGATCGAACCCTAGGGGTTCGGTGAGTCGGGCTCAGGGGTTCTGCGGAGGTCAAGACACACCCGACTCATCGTGTAAATAAAAACTTCTCCCTATCGGCGTAAGTACTTATTAATGCCTTATTCGGCATGGCCTTATTATAACCCTAATCATCTAACCCTGGCCCTAACCCTCTAACCCTGGCCCTAACCAAATAACTCTAAATTAAGTCTTTGTTACTTATATGTTCCTCTAGTGTCCAAATAACTTTAAATTAAGTCTTTGTTACTTAGAATATGTTCCCCATACTAAAGTGTTACCAAAAACATACAACTTTGTCTTGAATTTTTTAAAAAACAATATTTTATTTTTCACTAAAGAAGGGTTCGGTGAATGCGCATATGAAACTAATGGGGTTCGGTACCTCCAACAAGGTTAAGAACCACTGGTCTAACCCAAACCTGGGCAAATTACGGCCCGCCGAACAATTCCAATGAATTTTTTTAGACCTTTACCATCAAAACTAAGCCCGCCATTATGGTGTTGTTTTCAAATTACAGTAAATATTCAACTATACAAAGTATTTCAATGGTTAGAATCGGCGCTTTTGAGTGATATACGAGTTATTACGGTGAACTAGGTCACAGCAGCTCAGGCGAAGCACCAAGCAGTGTGGGCCAGGTGTCAGGGACAGACGCGAAAGCAGATTTTTACAACAATGTTTTGCAGAACAGTGATATTATATCAGATTGTAGATGTTTTCTACCCTTTGCGTTCATATTTTGCTTTGTTTTGCTTGGTTGTGAAAGATGTTGATTGAATAAGTAAAAAGAGGAGCGAGGTTCATATGCTGTTAATATTTACTGTTTTGTCATTCATAGTTAATATTGTAAATCCTACATTCTTTACTTCCAAGGACATTCTTGATGTCTCATTCAGTAAGAAAAAAAAAAAAAAAAATCCATTCTTTTTTTTAAGGTGGTCTATCAGACATTATTGTAAGTTTTGTAGTACTGTTCCTGCAAAAAGGGACCCACCTATACTGTACAGCAGATTTTTACAGCGACACACACACACACACACACACACACACACACACACACACACACACACACACACACACACACACACACACACACACACACACACACACACACACACACACACACACACACACACACACACACTTGTATTTGTTACCTTCTTGAGACCTCCAAAAAATGCCTACCTCTTTAGGATCACCCTTCCTAGATATATAAAGATTTGTATTTACAACATTAATAATATATACATACTAATGTATATTAGTAATGTGATTAATAATATATACATACTACATAATAATATATACATACTATGCAAATATAAAAAAGGTAAGCTTTTAGTTATTTGTTTTTAATCTTCATGATTTACTTAAAGGTATTACAGTATGTCCCTATATACATATATATTTTTTAAAATTAATTTTGGCCAAAGGGGGCGCATTTCAAATTCTTATACACACTTGTTATTACATATGTTGGCCAGAAGGGGAGCACTTGTTATTACATATGTTGACCAGAGAGGGAGCACTTTTAAAAGCGACAGTCAATTTGAAAAATCTCTCCTTTTTGGGACCACCCTCATTTGGATAGATTTCACCATTATTGTGAGTTTTTGTAGTACTGTTCCTGCAAAAAGGGACCCACCTATACTGTACAGCAGATTTTTACAGCGACACACACACACACACACACACACACACACACACACACACACACACTCACACACTCACACACACACACACACACTCTTGTATTTGTTACCTTCTTGAGACCTCCAAAAAATGCCTACCTCTCTAGGACCACCCTTCCTAGATATATAAAGATTTGTATTTACAACATTAATAATATATACATACTAATGTGTATTAGTAATGTGATTAATAATATATACATACTACATAATAATATATACATACTATGCAAATATAAAAAAGGTAAGCTTTTAGTTATTTGTTTTTAATCTTCATTATTTACTTAAAGGTATTACAGTATGTCCCTATATACATATATATATTTTTTAAATTAATTTTGGCCAAAGGGGGCGCATTTCAAATTCTTACACACACTTGTTATTACATATGTTGGCCAGAAGGGGAGCACTTGTTATTACATATGTTGACCAGAGAGGGAGCACTTTTAAAAGCGACACAGTCTATTTGAAAAATCTCTCCTTTTTGGGACCACCCTCATTTGGATAGATTTCACCACCAGGGGTGCAAATGAGACATTCTCTATCAGATGCAATGGTTTTCCGTATTGGGACCCTGATTTCGGTCCTAACTTGTTCACCGGTCCTCATATGGAAAGTACTTTTCCTTGTTGAATTCTCAAGAAGGGTAGAAATACAAGAACACTAGGGGTGTAACGGTACGTGTATTTGTATTGAACAGTTTTGGTACGGGGGTTTCGGTTCGGTTCGGAGGTGTACCGAACGAGTATCCACACGGACATATTAAGTAGCGTACCGCACGTTGTGTAAACATGCTAGCAGCGACCGGGCTAGGACAACATGTAAAAGCCAGAGCTGGAAGACCCTCCTGCCTCGTTAAGATCTCCCGTTTGGGAACACTTTGGATGCGCAATACAACAATGGAGGACGGAGGTTTGCCGACATTGTTCAGCAGCTGCTTCTGACAAAACGTCAAACATGCTAACCCATTTGAAGCGTCACCACCGCATTCAAGCAGCCTCTCCTCAGCGAGTCAGGCAGGGCTCAAGCAATAACAAATGTTTTTATAGCAGCAAATATAAGTTAATATTGCATTAAAAACTAGATTTTGTCCCACTTCTATGGTGGAAGAACAATGAGCCCATATATCCTCTTACTGCCAAGTTAGCCAGGCTGGGGGGGGAAAGAAAAGTTAATCTGAGGCTGAGTTGACTTGAAACTGTTTAATGTTGCACTTTTTATATGTAGAAGAAAAGTTGTGTCATTTTAATTAATCTGAGCAACAACTTGAGGCAGTTTAATGTTGATTCACGGGGACCCCGCCTTAAACAAGTTGAAAAACTTATTGGGGTGTTACCATTTAGTGGTCAATTGTACGGAATATGTACTGTACTGTGCAATCTACTAATAAAAGTCTCAATCAATCAATCAAAAAAAGCACTTTATATGTAGAAAGGTTTTGTTAAGAAACCATTCTGAGCCTTATCTTATTTAGTTTTTATTTTATATATGTTGACCACATTAACCCTGGCAATGGACCCTGTGTGTATATGTATGTTATGCCATTGTTTACAAATTTGGTAAATAAATAACCAAAAAATGTATATCTTGTTGTTTTCTTACTGAACCGAAAATGAACTGAACCGTGACCTCTAAACCGAGGTACGTACCGAACCGAAATTGTTCTGTACCGTTACACCCCTAAAGAATACACACAAACACATTTATATATACACACACAGATATACATACATATACAGACATGTTGGGGCGATGTGGCTCAGTTGATAGAGCGGCTGTGCCAGCAATTTAAGGGTTCCAGGTTCGATTCCCGCTTCCGCCATCCTATATTGTGAATACACTAAGCCTACATTTACACTTTATGAATAAAGAGTATATTGCAAATAACTTTAGTCAGCATATGTATATCTTACAAAAGTGAGTACACCCATCAACCATTTTTACAAAACTACATATTTTTAAAGGGGAAAATTAATATGTAATGTCTTTAACATTATTTGTATTTACTCATCTTCAGCATGAATTATTTTTTAACTGTGAAAGTTTTTTCTTAGTTTTTTTGGCGTATATGATATATATGATAGTATTTTCCTTGCAGTAATTCATGAGTACTTTGTTGTGGCTAATAAAGCCATTTTGCACATTTCTGTGTGCCATGTTGGTCAGATACTCTTTGTTTAAATGTGTTAATTGATTACTTTTTCTTCAGCAATTTTACCTTTTGTAATTACAGAAGGAAAAACAACAATTTACTGCGACCGAGACAATGCACTTTCTATTGCAATTTTTGGGAGAACTTATGCAAATTCAGGCATCTCATAAAAGGATCATGAGATCCTAGAGCAGGGGTCTCAAACTCAATTTACCTGGGGGCCACTGGATGCAGAAACTGGGTGAGGCTGGGCCGCAAGAAAAGATTTCTTAAAAAAAAATCTAACATGCACTTTTTAATGAATTCACCTTCTTTGAATGGCTATCCCGCCCTAGCAACATACTTGCCAACCCTCCCGATTTTTCCGGGAGACTCCCAAATTTGTCCCGATTTTCACCCGGACAAGGACAACAATATTAAGGGCGTGCCGTGATAGCACTGCCTTTAACGTCCTCTACAACCTGTCGTCGCGTACGCTTTATCACCATACAAACAGCGTGCCGGCCCAGACACATGTTGTATGCGGCTTCTGAAGACACACGTAAGTGACTGCAAGACATACTTGATCAACAGCCATACAGGTCGCACTGAGGGTGGCCGTATAAACAACTTTATCACTGTTACAAATATGCGCCACACTGTGAACCCACACCAAACATGAATGAAAAACACATTTCGGGAGAACATCCGCACCGTAACACAACATAAACACAACAGAACAAATACCCAGAACACCTTGCAGCCCTAACTCTTCCGGTCTACAATATACACCCCCGCTACCACCAAACCCCGCCCACCTCAACCGACGCACGAGGAGGAGTTAGGGCTGCATGGGATTCTGGGTATTTGTCCTGTTGTGTTTATGTTTTGTTACCGTGCGGATGTTCTCCCGAAATGTGTTTGTCATTCTTGTTTGGTGTGGGTTCAGTGTGGCGCATATTTGTAACAGTGTTAAAGTTGTTTATACGGTCACCCTCAGTGTGACCTGTATGGCTGTTGACCAAGTATGTCTTGCAGTCACTTATGTGTGTGTACAGAAGCCAAATACAACATGTGACTGGGCTGGCACACTGTTTGTACAGGTTGTAGAGGGCGCTAAAGGCAGTGCCATCACGGCACGCCCTTAATATTGTTGCTTGGGTGAAAATCAGCAGACATTTGAGATAATGGTTGCCCTGAAATTCGGGAGTCACCTGGAAAAATCGGGAGGGTTGGCAAGTATGACGCTGTCAAGCACCATTCATATAAAACTCGCGGGCCGCATTAACATTACATTTTCATATTAAGGTGCGGGCCGCAAAATAACATCTCGTGGGCCGCAATTGGCCCGCGTGTCTGAGACCCCTGTCCTAGAGGGACTTGTAGATTTGTGTCAATGTTAAAAAATATTTCATTTTGGATGAAAATTAAACAGATTTTGTTAGATTTGTTGAAAAGGTTACAAAAAACACAAAACAAATGAGGAATTCATAAAATCACAAGCAGATGTAACGTTGTTGAAAAAAATGATCCCTTAAAACATTGCAATCTTTGCCGCAACTTTTTGAAATTGCTGCCACAAAATCAGGCATTTTAGGCCGCAAATATCACAAAAAGAGCCTGCGAAATCCTGGAGAGACTGGTAATAATAGGAGCAAGGTCGAATCTTACCTATTTCCTCATTTAGAATGTGAAAGTTCTCTGAGAGGGGGGCCCCGAACACTTGCAGATTGGCAATTGGGGGGGCTTTGTTCTGGGTACCTCCAAACTTGCCGTTCGAGCTCACGCGTTCGCCCTGTCTGGTCAGGATGCTGGGGCAGGGGATTTTATGTTGGACCAACTGGAAGCGAAAGGAGATTATTCAGAGGCAAAATCACTGCTGTTGCATTACCAAAAGAAGGCGGCACTCACGATTTGTCTGTAGTTGGTTGCAGAGGTCAAATCGTCCATCAAAATTGTGTCCCGCAGGAAATTCTTGAATACTGCAAGGAACAAACAGCTTGTAATTGTGCTGCCATTACAGTTTACAAGTGACGGGTAAATAACAGAGGTGCTGCAACAAAATTGATTGCCATCCGAATCATTACGTCATTTTGAATTAGTGTTCCTGAAAAAAGGGACCCAAGCACCTGTACTGTACAGCAGATATTTACAGCTATACTTCCGCCCGAGTGCACTTGGGATGAGTCCAGCACCCCCGGCGACCCCGAGAGGGACAAGCAGTAAAAAATGGATGGTATATATATATATATATATATATATATATATATATATATATATATATATATATATACACACATACACACACACACACACAGTCGCGATCAAAAGTTTACATACACTTGTAAAGAACATAATGACATGGCTGTCTTGAGTTTCCAATAATTTCTACAACTCTTATTTTTTTGTGATGGAGTGATTGGAGCACATACTTGTTGGTCACAAAAAAACATTCATGAAGTTTGGTTCTTTTATGAATTTATTATGGGTCTACTGAAAATGTGACCAAATCTGCTGGGTCAAAAGCATACATAATGTTAATATTTGGTTACATGTCCCTTGGCAAGTTTCACTGCAATAAGGCACTTTTGGTAGCCATCCACAAGCTTCTGGTTGGATTCTTGACCACTCCTCTTGACAAAATTCATGCAGTTCAGCTAAATTTTCTGACATGGACTTGTTTCTTCAGCATCGTCCACACGTTTAAGTCAGGACTTTGGGAAGGCCATTCTTAAACCTTCATTCTAGCCTGATTTAGCCATTCCTTTACCACTTTTGACGTGTGTTTGGGGTCATTGTCCTGTTGGAACACCCAACTGTGCCCAAGACCCAAACCTGATGATTTTAGGTTGTCCTGAAGAATTTGGAGGTAATCCTCCTTTTTCATTGTCCCATTTAAAGCACCAGTTCCATTGGCAGCAAAACAGGCCCAGAGCATAATACTACCACCACCATGCTTGACGGTAGGAATGGTGTTCCTGGGATTAAAGGCCTCACCTTTTCTCCTCCAAACATATTGCTGGGTATTGTGGCCAAACAGCTCAGTTTTTGTTTCATCTGACCACAGAACTTTCCTTAAGAAGTTATTATATTTGTCCATGTGATGCCACCTACATTGGTTTAAATGTAGCTTAAAGATGTAGATAATGGGTTTTACTATGTAAAGCGCTTTGACTCACTAGAGAAATAGCGCTATATAAACATAATTCACTTCACATATACATATAAATACATATCTATACATATATATTGTAATGGCAATCTTCACCTTCAAATGTTCCAATTTATTGTCATTACTCAACAGGTTTGAGGGAGTGATCCTACGCAGTAGCAAACATTGTATATGAAGTGAGGTCCAGTCGAAAATCCAGTTTATGCATATTTATTAACGAATTTGCAGGGTGAATGAAACATACCAGGGATTATTGCAGTGATATTGTGTTACATGTTCTCCTGCCTGTTGCTGTTGTCTGCTGTGGTTTGCTGCTGTCTGCTGCTGGTAAGAACGGTTTGTGCTCCCACACCTGAGTCCTTCCTCGTTTGGCTCACCTGTGCTCCTACATATGCCTTCCCCCCTGCCCTGCTCAACCAAAATGCCCGCCACCTAGTGACAAAAGAAAGTAATTCCAACACAAAAATAAAGATGCCTTAAATGGCTCCTACACACCGGCCCCTAATTGTTTACACTGTAACAATTACTTGAAAGGGAGCCATTCAAATTCACTTTTACACGATTCTTCTGTTTTTTTTTCTCCATAATTTCAAAATAAAAATATGTTGGCATTTATAGTTCATTAATCTTGAATCTTCATTAATCTTCAATTTCAGTCTTTTGGATGAGACATATCTTGGTTATTGGTCTTTCCAGTATGCTGTTTTTGGTCTTTAGTCGAACTGTGCGTACAAGACCTTGTGCATCAGGAATAGTTTCCAGTATTCTCCCCAGTAACCAGGATCCTCGTGGGGCAGTGGAATCGACCACCACCACAATGTCACCAGGGGCAAAACTTCTCTTGGCTCTGGTCCATCGCTGACGTTCTTGGATTAAAGGTAAGTATTCTTTTGTCCATCGTTTCCAAAAGAGATCTGCCATGTATTGTACTTGTTTCCATCTACGTTTGATGTACAAATCCTCCTTTACAAAGAGTCCAGGTGGCAATATTGGATTGGTTTTTAGCAAAAGAAGATGGTTTGGGGTCAGCGCGTCCAGGTCCATGGGGTCATCAGAGGATTTGGTTATGGGTCGGTCATTTAAGATTGCTTCAATCTCACACATTAAAGTTTGCAATCCTTCATCATCAAGTACTTGTTGACGAAGAACAGAGCGCAATACACTCCGTATCATGCGGATTAGTCGTTCCCATACACCACCGTGATGGGAAGCTGCAGGGGGATTAAAGTTCCACTTTATACCTTGCTGCAGCATAGCGTTCTGGATTTTATCCTGATTCAAGTTGTTCAATGCTGTCTTTAATTCTTTTTCCGCTCCTACAAAGTTTGTACCATTGTCCGATCTCAGAGATGAAACTTGACCTCTTCGACAGATGAATCTCCTTAATGCATGGATACAGGAGTCTGTGTCAAGTGTATGTGCAACTTCCAGGTGTACTGCCCTGCTTGCCATGCAGGTGAAAATTACACCATACCTTTTAACAAGACTTTGTCCTCTTTTGATTTCTATAGGACCGAAGTAGTCCACTCCTACATTCGTGAATGGAGGTTTGTCTGGTTGGATTCTTTCCAAAGGTAAGTCTGACATTTTTTGCTCTCCGACTTTACTCCTCTGTCGTTTGCACACAATACAGTCATTTATGACTTTTCTTGCAGCAGAATTGGCTTTGATGATCCAATATTTTTTGCGGAGACAAGACAGCATGTAATTTCTTCCTGCATGTCCGAGTTGCTTATGGATGTGGCATAATAGTAGTGTGGATATGTGGAGGTCCTTAGAGAGAATAATCGGATGTTTGATTTCTTCAGGCATTGCTAGCCTATTCAGGCGACCACCTACTCTGAGAAGTCCATCCTCCAGCACTGGATCCAATTTGTACAAATGACTGTTTCTTTTGACATTTTTCTCAGTCTGTAGAACAGACATTTCCCCTTGAAATCTTTCACCTTGACTGAATGAGATGACTGCATTCTCTACTTGGATTAGATCTTGGGGAGATAAACACTGTCCATGAAGTGTGGCTTTAAATACTTGCATCTCCTCTTCAATCTTCTTCTTTAATTTGACAGGATCATTTTCAACACTACTCACAGCAGTTTGAACTTCTTTTCTTTTCCTAGTCAGTTGCAAGAGTGCGGTCTTTACTTTTAAAAGCCAGGCTGTTGCAATCTTCAGTCTCATCCAGGATGAGAAGTAGTGGATGAAATAGTTAGTTGGGTTCAACTGACTTTTGACAATGGCATTTACTGTGATGCCAGGTTTGATCTCTGGATCATCAACAGAGATTTTGGATTCAACTTGCAAGATTGGCCATTCTTGGCTTGCTTTCCAGAGAAAATCTTGTCCTCTTATCCAATTTTTGTAGCCTAGGAAGCGATCTGCTGTCAGCCCTCTTGATGCTGCATCTGCAGGGTTTTCCTTTGTGCTCACGTATCTCCATTGTGATATGTCGGTAGCATCCCTTACAAAAGAGACTCTGTTTGCTACAAATGTTTTAAAGCGTTTGGTTTCGTTGCTTATGTATTTAAGCACGGTTGTGCTATCCGTCCAGAAAAATGATTTCTCCAGTTTTAACTGTAGATCCTTTCGCAGCATTGTGTCAACTTTGACAGCGAGGACAGCTGCAGCCAGCTCCATTCTGGGAATTGTCATTTGTTTTAATGGTGCCACTCTTGACTTTCCTATGATGAATGCAACATGCACTTCTTTGTTTTTGTTTTCCAGTCTTAGATATGAGACGGTTCCGTAGCCACTCTCACTGGCATCCGAAAAGTGATGCAGCTGTGAGTGTGTGATTTGACCAAAGTGTGTAGGCTTCATGCACCGGTCAACTTTAAACTCCTTCATTTTGGTGAGATCTGCTAGCCATCCTGTCCACTGTTGAGAGAAAACGTGTGGTATGGTTTCATCCCATCCAAGCTTTTCCTTGCAGAGCTCCTGCATAATCATTTTGGCTGGCAGAGTAAATGGTCCTAGAAATCCTAAAGGGTCGTATACAGAGCTGACCACAGACAAAATGCCACGTCTAGTGTGTGGTCTTTCTGGTACAACAACTGTGAACTTGAACACATCAGTTTCCACACACCAGTGTAGTCCAAAGGCTCTTTCCATTGGTAGATTGTCCTTGTCCAAATCCAACTCCTTGATTTCTTTAGCCCTGTGCTCTTGTGGAATAGATGTTAATACAGCACGGCTGTTGCTGATCCATTTGGACAGAGTAAACCCACCCATTTGGCAGAGAGCAGTCAGATCTTTTACTAATTGTACTGCTTCTTGTTCTGTGGGAATCGAACGTAAACAGTCATCTACATAAAAGTTATGGCGTACTGTGTCTGTCACCTCAGGTGGAAAATGAGCTTGGTTGTCTTCAGCAGTTTTCCTCAAAGCGAAATTTGCACAACTTGGTGATGACACAGCTCCAAATAGATGTACCTTCATCCTATATTCAGTCAGATATTGCTGCATATCACCGTCAGGCCACCATAAGAATCTCAGGTAGTCGACATGCTTATCAGACACCTTAACCTGATGGAACATGGCTTTAATGTCTGCCATCAAGGCAACCGGTTCTTGTCTGAATCTGATGAGGACTCCGATAAGTGAGTTGGTAAGATCAGGACCCTGAAGTAGTTCACAGTTCAGTGATGTTCCTTTAAAGACTGCACCACAGTCAAAAACAACTCTTAATGTTCCTTTTTTTGAGTGGTGCACACCATGATGTGGAATATACCAGAGTCTTCCATCTTTTCTATTCAGCTGGTCTGCTAGTACCAATTCAGCATAGCCACTGTCAATCATATCTGTGACGAAAGATGTATATCCTTTATGGAACTTTTCATTTTTGTTGAACTTGCGTTTCAGGCTCTGGATGCGTTGCTCTGCAATACAACGGTTGTTCGGCATGATGGCATCTTCTTCTTTAAAAGGTAAGTTTAAACAGTAATGTTCATCTTTAATCTTTGCAGAGTGACTCACAATATCAAGAAACTTTTCCTCTTCTCTTGAAATTTCCTCTGTTTCCTTACTGGATCTTTCACTGAAATCTTGGTTGTACTGTTTGACTAATAACTCCTCCAGGTTTAGAATAGATATTCTATTGACATCAGCAACAGGGCAGCCATTATGCCTGCTGGTGTCATCTCCTTTTAAAGGACCATAAATGACCCATCCCAATAGGGTCCTCACTGCGTATGGCCCGTCCTCCTGGCTATTGACCACCTCCCAGGGTTCCAGTACCTTAGAGGCATTCGTGCCAATGAGGTCGATGTCAGAGTCAATTTCAGGTAATGTGATATGATTTAGATATGGCCAGTGTTTCAAATCCGGCTGTTTTGGAATATTGTGTGGTGAAACTGGCATGGTTTTTTTGTGTAAATACATCAGGCAATTGAATAAAGTCATTCGTATTTATCCCGGCTATTTCCAGTCCAGTGATGTGGTAGCTGGTTTCGGGTTTCACTTGATTCATGGTTTTGAGAAGGATGTTTGTTCTTTGTCCTGTAATGTTCAGTCTTTGCATCAGTTTTTCTGTGCAGAATGTGGAGGTGCTTCCATGATCCAAAAATGCATATGTTTGTAACGCTGTGTCTCCCTTGTTGCTTTTAACTTGTACAGGTACAATGGAGTAGATGGAGGGGTGGTTCCCGGCCCCAATATGACCACAAGTATGCTTGGGAGGTGGGACAACAGCATTGGTTCCAATTGATTTGGTTTGTGTTTGTTCTGTCTGTTCAATGTGGAGTATTTGTGGATGTTGTTTACAAATTTCACATAATAGACGATTTCTGCAGTCTCGAATTAAATGTCCTATTTTCAGACAGCCAAAACAGACTCCTTTTTCCTTTAAGACGTCTATTTTTTCTTTGTGCTTCTTCCTCTTGAATTGTGGACAGCACTCCAGTGTGTGACCACTCTTCTTACAGAACAGACAACTGTGAGATTTGACAATCACATTCCTTTTTCCTTCATTTGACTCCACAGTTTCTATGGGTATTAATGTTGTTGCAAAGTTGCTTCTTGGACTTGACTTTACTCTTGGCGTAGGGACGGATGAGGGTTTGACAGTTGATTGCTTATGGTCCTGAATGTTACCAAACAGTGGATCAGAGAGTATTTTGACTTGTTTTTTCAATAAAGTTCACAAGGTCTGGGAAAATGGCACGATGGCCTTGCTTCTCCTGTAGGTCACAGGCCTTGTTCCTCCACTGCTCTCTGAGCTTGTATGGAAGCTTTAGGATGATGGTCCCTCATATTAGAAACAACATTCATTTCTTCCATATAGGCCAGATTTTCCATTGCATTGGAACAACTTCTGAGGAATAGAGAGAATGCTCTCAATCCTTTTATATCCTCCAATTTAATTGTTCCCCAGGAAAAAGCCTTTTCCATATATGCTGTTGCAATATGATATTAATTACCAAAATGTTCCTTGAGTAGCTGTCTTGCCTTCTGGCAGCCCTGGGACGGAGGCATATGTTGGCAACTTTGAACCAGCTCTTTTGGAAGCCCTCTAGTATATTGTTCCAAATAATGCAAACAGTCATAGGTGTCACACTTTTTCTCCACTCCATATTCAAATGCCCTTATAAAGGTTTCATACTGAAACGGATCTCCATCAAACACAGGTACGTCTCTTGATGGTAAGGAGGAATGGACATTCTGCTTAACCAATAAGGCATTGAAATCATGTTGTGCTTTTAGTAAGTCAAGAATGTGATCTTGTTTGATGGCATTTGTGACAGGGGATGTAGTGTGAACTGTATGACCTTTAACATCCTCTTTTTTCGTTTGTATAGTTGATTTTGACAGATTGTCAGTTTGCATTAAAGAGTGAGCAGCCTGTCTTGGAGTCATGTAATGAGCTTCGGTATATTTTTCATATATGAATTGTTTTGGCTTCCCAACCTGTGTGTCAGAGAGGGGCATTGTTTTCTTTGGAGCAGCAGCTCCCTTGTGTGATTCAGAGCTCATTCTTGACACTCTTGATCCTTCCCTATATCCCATGGTTGCAAAAACTTGCTCCCTTGCATTTGCTGCTGCCAGCTTGGTTTCCATTTCCAACTTTTCCTTTTCCATTCTGAGTTGTTTCTGTTGTTTTGCGAATTGTTCCTGTTGAATTCTTTGTTGTGATTCAATCTGATGTTTTTTCTCCAATGCAGCAGCTTCTGCCATTAGAGCAGCCTTTTCGGCCTGGGCTCGAATGCGAGCAGATGAGGTAGAAGAGGTTGTTGATATGGAACTGTGTGTCATTGAGACATTTGATGCACTGTCCTGGGGTCCAATATCGGAAAGTGTAACACATAAATGTTCATCATGGGCAAGTGGGACATGCATTTCATCTTGGACTTGCGTTTCAACTGAGCCATGTGTTTCAGAGACATGCAATTGTGACTCCTCTTCCACAGGGGCAGTGTCATGTGTGGTTAGCTTTTTCACTTCTGATAACCATTCATGCACAAGTTTTATGAAACCTTCTAGTATCTTAATCTTTTCTTGAAACCAGTCATTTTTTCTATCAGGTTCCTCTTCAGGCAATGGTAAGGCAATCAATGAGGAATGATTTTCCCTTGCCTCTCCACACAAATGAATCAATTCATCCAAGTGACCTCTTACAGCATTTGCATTTTCATCATTTTCATTTGAATGCATGAGTTGTTTCATTGTGTCCCTTATTTTAGCAGCTTTTTTAACACATGCTCCTATTGCTTTATGATAATTGTCAACTTTCATTTCCAAGCCTTTGGCAGTATACGTTATGGCTCTTTTTCCCTTTCCAAAATATTGTACATTTTCCTTTTCAGGATCCACATTTTCGCCACCTTGTGGCTGTACATCATCTTTGCCACCAGACATAATTGGCCAAGTCCCTTGTGCTGCTTTCAGCTCCACACAACTCACCCTATAGAGCTGGCAGGTGTTTCCAATCACCCTGGCTGATGAGCAGCAGCGTGGCCGTGGCACAGTTTGTCCTCTTGCGGCTTTTTGATGGCCTTCGGTGTTCTTCTTGTTGTCCTTTTCACTCGAAGAGCAACGTTCTTACTTGAATGTACTGGCAATCTTCACCTTCAAATGTTCCAATTTATTGTCATTACTCAACAGGTTTGAGGGAGTGATCCTACGCAGTAGCAAACATTGTATATGAAGTGAGGTCCAGTCGAAAATCCAGTTTATGCATATTTATTAACAAATTTGCAGGGTGAATGAAACATACCAGGGATTATTGCAGTGATATTGTGTTATATGTTCTCCTGCCTGTTGCTGTTGTCTGCTGTGGTTTGCTGCTGTCTGCTGCTGGTTAGAACGGTTTGTGCTCCCACACCTGAGTCCTTCCTCGTTTGGCTCACCTGTGCTCCTACATGTGCCTTCCCCCCTGCCCTGCTCAACCAAAATGCCCGCCACCTAGTGACAAAAGAAAGTAATTCCAACACAAAAATAAAGATGCCTTAAATGGCTCCTACATATATACACACACACAACACTTCTCCGACACAGACGAAGAGGATTTCGGTGGTTTTAGTACGCAGGAGGATGACGATGACACAATGATTAAAGACTGACTTTTCATATACCGGTAGGCTGGTTATTTTGATAACGTACAGGCGAGCACTTTGTATTACTTTGCACCGTTGTATTATTTGTACTCTGCACGAATGCTGTTCGCCATGTCAAAGATGTGAAAGTTTGATTGAATGATTGAAAGATTTATTGTTAATAAATGGGACGCTTTGCGTTCCCAAACAGTCATCTCTGTCCCGACAATCCCCTCCGTGGTAGCAGGAACCCCTATATACTACGGTAATTACACATCAAAACCCTGCGGCTTATAGTCGGGTGCGGCTTATACATGGAGCAATCTGTATTTTCCCCTAAATTTAGCTGGTGCGGCTTATAGTCAGGTGCGGCTTATAGTCCGGAAATTACGGTACATACATACATACATACATACATACATACATTATATATATATATATACATACATACATACATACATATATACATACATACATACATATATATACATATATATATATATATATATATATATACACACACACACACTAGGGTTGACCCGATACCAATATTTTGGTACCGGTACCAAAATGTATTTCGATACTTTGATACTTTTCTAAATAAAGGGGACCACAAAAAAGGCATTATTGTCTTTAACAAAAAATCTGATCGTACATTAAACATACAACTGTCTCTTTTTCTCGCTATTTAATTGCAACAAACACCTCGAGTAATGCACTTTCTATTGCAATTTCTGGAAGAACTTCTGCAAATTCAGGTATCTCATAAAAGGACCAAGAGATCCTACAGGGTCTGATACATTTCTGTCAATGTTTCATGTCAATGATTACGATTCTAAATCGATCCAAATTTAGGGTCGATAAAAAATAAAAATAAAATTAAGTTTTTCCAGGCCATCTTCATGCTTGCTTGTTGTGCGTATACATCAGCAGCCAAGAGGAGTTTTTGTAAGCTGTTTTGAAAAGGTTTTATGATTTATATACCGAATAATACATTGCAAAAACCGGTTTGATTCGAGATTCCGAGAGAGGCATGTGGCAGCACAGTGAGCTCGATGCCCAACGACTGCACGTCCCGACGGGCCCAAGGTCCCCTATCTCGGAACACGCAGGGTTCCTCTGGCACTCCTCTCTTCAACAAGTGCGAGGTTAATAGTTGAATTAGACTCCTCGGAATCAAACAGTCAACTATTGTAGGACACCCCTAGGCGTGAGTGTGTGATGCAGGGACACACTTGCATCAGAAGTAGCATAAACGCACCATTGCAAACGCCACCGCCAAACAAAATAAACATAAAGTAGCGCACAGGGCGCCATTCAAGCAAGAACCACAACTGATCCAAACAGCAGAAAAAAAACTATGTGAGAAAAGAAACACTCACCCATGTTACATTCGATGTTGCTTTTGGGGTAAATAAGGAGGTCTCTTGCAAAAACGGGATTCCCGGCGGGATAAAACAGAGGTTGACCATGATGTATGTGTGGCAGCGACCTGCAAGTATCACATGATAAGATCATGTCATGGTTATGGTGTAAGTTCATTTCGAACATTCATAGTTAGAATATGGTAGATCACATATTTCCAGTTTCTCAGTAAAGCACGTCCAAAAAGGAGTAGAAACAGAGCTTATTTAACACCTCTAAAGGCTTGGTGGCCACATGCGTGTGTCAATGCGTTGACTTTGGGTTGTTGTGTTTTCCCGGAATGCAAAGGAAAGTTGGCGCGGGCAAGGCGAGAATGTAAGTACATATTTTATTTTTACACTAACAAAAAGAACCAAAGGCGCGCACAAGGCGGAAGTACAAAAACTTGGCTAATGAAACAAAACTTGCACAAAGGCAGAAACTATGAACAATAAACAAAAACTTACTTGGCATGGAACTATGGTAGCATGAAGATAAACAGAGGTAGCAGGGGTGTCAGAAGTAGCATGGTATGATAGGATAGATAATGTCACCAGGACGATCAAGAGAAACAGACAGGTTTAAATAGCAGTGACATAATCAGTGAAAACAGGTGCGTGACTCAAAACGTGAAACAGGTGAAACTAATGGTTGCTATGGTGACAAAACAAGGGAGTGAAAAGCAGGAACTAAGTGTACAAAACCCAAACGGAACATAACTTAAACAAAACATGATCAACAGACAAGACAGCGTGGACAGCACCTTTTAGCTCTTATTTCCAAAATTGTGTACACTACTGAATTGGGGTCTTATGGCCGCTTATGTGGACACTTATACTGCCATCTGGTGGTGTCAGAAGAGTATAACATACAGTGGAATTTGGGAAAGAAAAGTGTAAAAATAAGAATTAGCATGTCACTAAACATGAAGTACATGTTTGTTACTTATGGACTAAGTACATCATATTAAAAGATGATTCTCAGTTGTTATTCTAATTAGGGTCCAATAAGCCCAAATAGCAAAGAGAAATAAAAAAAGCATGTAAACAAACAGCTTGGGCCCATACTTGCCAACCCTCCCGAATTTTCTGGGAGACTCCCGAATTTCAGTGCCTCTCCCGAAAATCTCCCGGGACAACCATTCTCCCGAATTTCTCCCGATTTCCAGCCGGACTTAAGGTACGCCCCCTCCAGGTCCGTGCGGACCTGAGTGAGGACAGCCTGTTGTCACGTCCGCTTTTCATTCATATAAACAACGTGCCGGCCCAGTCACGTTATAACATCTACGGCTTTTGGAGAGTGCACAACTGCACACACAACAAGAAGGAGACGAAGCAGAAGAACGAAGAAGACAGTCATGGCGACGACGAGTGACAGAGAATAGAACGAGGATGGACAATTCAACCCTAAACTCACTCCTTTCCTGCAAATGAAATTTCACAGATGCTGCCTGTAATAGAGTGATCTAAGTTGTTTGTTGCCATCTCCAGCCGCCTGCTGCTGTTTTGCAAGCACCAATACTCCATCAGTGTTGGCGCTAGGAATTTTCTAAATGGGGTCCCAGGGACCCCATCAAGTCATAAAAATGGGGTACCACAGTACATTTTTGGGGTCCCACTTTTTTGTAACTTTTTTGAAAACAAATGACAAATGTATGCATTATCCTGTTATATGGGTTATACTTGTATATGGTAAATGGGTTGTACTTGTATAGCGCTTTTCTACCTTCAAGGTACTCAAAGCGCTTTGACACTATTTCCACATTCACACACACATTCACACACTGATGGCGGGAGCTGCCATGCAAGACCCTAACCACGACCCATCAGGGGCAAGGGTGAAGCGTCTTGCTCAAGGACACAACGGACGTGACGAGGTTAGTAGAAGGTGGGGATCGAACCAGGAACCCTCAGGTTGCTGGCACGGATACTCTCCCAACTGCGCCACGCCGTTCCCGTCTCACATTCTATTATGTGTTTTGGAAAAAGGTTGTCATAAACATGAATTCATTAAAAAAAATAATACAAAAGAAAACACATTTTTATGCATATGTAAATGTATTCAGTTATAAACTTTCATTCACTTTCTTCTTTCCTTCATGGATCTAAACTTTACCGCTGTCTGTATTTTTTTCTATATATTTATTGTAATATTTTCAGAATGTGTTTGTTCTCTATTTGGCCAAAGTAAGATAAAGAAAACAATCTGAAGTTGTCTTTATTTTTTTGTTTTAATGCCATGATTTTAATAGTCCGGCCCGCGTGTGCACAGATATTCCTCCATGCGGCCCTTGAGCTAAAATGACTTTGACACCCCTGGTTTAGACTGAAAAAGCAGAAGCGGTTACATTTGATACAACAAATAAGTTCTAAAAAGATACCTGCATCCATGTGATACATAAACACAGTCAAGGGGCAAGACCTGCTGCATGCCTCGCGTGGCGCTGAGCACCCTATTGGCCGCCTCCCTCGTCTTGGTGACCACGCAATCCATGTCGCTCCTGATGTGCCAGGAAATGACCCTGGCTGCATCGTCGTCCTGCACAAAGGCCAGGTGGCCGACCTGCGTTCGGAAAGAACAAATGTTGTCAGGATTGTTTGCGAGTCGGGGAGACCGGGTCTCGTTACCTTTCCCAAAACATCCTGCTGCCCATTCAAGTATTTTGGAATTGAGCAGACTCTCCTGGGCATTTTCTCAATCTGGTTAGCTTCAGACATCTTTCTGCTCAGGTGCTGGTTGACCATTCTGATCTGCGGAGAATACCTCAAAAGGTTTTCATGTACTTGTCACATCGCATCTCATTTACATACAAGAGAGAGTCTTACAGTGACTGGTGGACGTAGGTTCAACTTGCTTATGAGCTGGTTTTGAAGAATGCTCTCCTTACATTTTGCCTCGTCGTGCCGATCTGGTGAAAGAGAATCATTCGTAATCATTTTACACATTTGTAAGAATGTTTATGGAGGAGAAAACAAACAAAAGCAAACAGTTCAGTTTGTCCTAGGCGTATCTCTCTAGTCTGGAAGTAGTCTTTGCCATTGAGTCGAATGTGCCAGCCTTTTTTTGTTGTTGAGCCCAACAAAGTGTTTTTACTGCAAGTATTGTACTTATTACACAACAGCTGTTTGATTGTGACGTGCGTCTTAGTTGTCGTTCTCATTACCAAATGTAGAGGTGATAAAATCGCACTCTTAAATCGCTGACGCTAATTAGTGGCATGTATACGGCATATGCAATGTAAACTAGAATCGAGCCAGCCAGCACATTTGTTGCATTTATTTTGTGTTTGAATGTCAGAGGTTTTCTGTATTTCATGTAGGTTACATTGACTTTATTGATTTTAGGGGTGCGCAGATTCAATATTGATATCAAATATCAGTCTGACATCAGCAAATAAACGAGTATCTCATTATATTGGCTGGCACCCAAAATCTCAGATATAAGCAGTCCTGCTAGCGTGTTTACTTGTGCAAAGTTCGACAGCCACTTAACATCTAAATGTCCTTCAAAAAACACACAGTTAGTATTTTCTTGTACTTTAAGTCAAGTCATTTATAAAACAGAAACATTGTAGGCTATAGGCTATTAGGAGCGAGCAGCTACACAACAGTTAAGCACACAATGGCACACAAGCAAATCATATGTATTAAAGTGTCCTTCAGTGAAAAATATTGCAGTCTACAACAGCACATTTGTCAAAATAAACAAGTATCAAATCATTTTAGTAGCATATTACTTACACATGCAAAGTTTCCAAGGCAGAAGTGTATCAGAAAGTATCCAGTAACAAACATGTCCGCATCATTCAACTTACTGCCTCATGAGCTTAACTTAATAATCATGACCATTAGTGTCCCCGAAAAAACAATTACCACGCCACTTGAAATTAAAGACAGCAAAAGTCCATTCTAGACGGTGAATATTAGTTTCGTGTTTTTCATACCTACTACCATTGTCCTCATAAATTTCCCGCTACATAATAAAAGTATGGATGATTTTTGCTAATATTGTGCCTAGTCAAAATCATTATTGGCCAATACACAAGGCGCCAATGTTGGTATCGTATCGGAAGTGAAAAAGTTGTAAAACAGATCAAAACAGACTGCTTGTATCAGAATTCTCCTATCTGATCTTTTAGCATCAAAATTTAAAAAAAATCTATAGTAGTACTTCGGTTTTTAGACACCCCACTTTTTACTATGATTTTTTAAACCACCTTTTTGCGAAAAGTTTGCCCTGGTTTTTGTACACCAACTAGGTTATCGTACAGCCAAACATTGCGCCTAACAAACTAATCCTTTTGCTGGGATATCATTCCGCAGGATCGAATGTCCAAATTAAGAATCCCACAAGTTTGTAACTCACTTTCTGGGCTTTTGTCACACACACACTAGGTGTGGTGAAATTTGTCCTCTGCATTTGACCCATCCCCTTGATCACCCCCTGGGAGGTGAGGGGAGCAGTGGGCAGCAGCGTAGCCGCGCCCGGGAATCATTTTTGGTGATTTGAATATGACTGCAAAATAATTTACGATGGAGCCAAATGAAGTTACGAGTGCTGGCACTTAGATAAAGTAAGTGAGAAATACTTTTGAAATCAAGAAATAACTCAAAAGTATGGAGGTGGTGTTCAATTGGCTTTTCCCCTTCTTTCTCTCTGGCTCATTGCCGTCTTGACCAACAAGTGTCTTCAGTAAAGGTAAATGTTATGTTGAATGTTCATTCATTCATTTACCGTATTTTCCGGACCACAGAGCTCACCGGATTATAAGACGCACTGCCGATGAATGGTCTGTTTTTTATCTTTTTTCATATATTAGGCGCACCAGATTATAAGGCGCATTAAAGGAGTCATATTATTATTATTTTTTTCTAAATGGAAAACACTTCCTTGTGGTCTACATAACATGTAATAGTAGTTATTTGGTCAAAATAATGCATTGATTATGTTTTACAGATCATCTTCAAGTCGCTTTCTGACAGTCGCTTCAGGATGCGCCGTTTTGTGGGAGGTCTTATTTACTGTATAATGTAAACTCACTACACCGGTTTGTTTTAGCGCTTTAATGGCGAGTTTACTGACAGATATAAGTAAGAACTTTACACTGCTTTATATTAGAAATGGCAACAGTGGAAGATTAATGTCACATAAGAAGAAGATAGAGGAAAAAGAAGAATCTTATCGACTACGTTGTCGGCACAAACTACAAAGGCGGACGTGCGCAATTTTTCAGGACTTCTATAGATCCCAAATGCAGATCAGCAGGTACCAGAAGGTAAGAAAAGTTGCTCATGCATAATATTGCAAAACAATACGGCAGATAATATGTCTTACCTTATACACACCATAATAATACTCATGTTTAATGCGCTGACAATTATTCAAGCGGTACCATGAATTGATTAACGTGGACCCCGACTTAAACAAGTTGAAAAACTTATTCGGGTGTTACCATTTAGTGGTCAATTGTACGGAATATGTACTGTACTGTGCAATCTACTAACAAAAGTTTCAATCAATCAAAGCGTCTTCATAGCTTACCAAAGTCGTACTAAAACATTTTGATAGATTTTTGAGCGCCATGTGTAATGTTCTTTATTTTCAATGGAACATTTCAAATGTTGGTGTTTACTTGAGACATATTGCAATTATAGTGCTGTCTACACTTATCTCTTATGTTTGACTGCCATCTACTGGTCACACTTATCATTACACCATGTACCAAATAAAAAATCTTTAAGGTCGGTAAGCTCGACCAAATTTATTCTTTACATTAGGCGCACCGGTTATAAGGCGCACTGTCGAGTTTTGAGAAAAAAAAAGGATTTTAAATTCGCCTTATAGTCTGGAAAATACGGTATGTTTTTGTACATAATTTTCTGCATGTGAAACTACAATTATTCTCTATAAAAACATGTTTTGTCTTAATAATTGCGGGTGCCTGGAATAATTGGATTTATATGATTAATTATGCAAAAAACTGCTCCGGGTTTTCATACGATTTGGTTTTCGACCTATTTTTTGAAACAGAATAGTAACAAAAACTGAGGTACCACTCTACTAGACAATATTTACAGTATATAATTAAAGAAGGTTAATTAACTAAATTAATTATTAGGATCCCTCCTTCCCCCGTCTATCTTTTGATCCTTTATTGCAGGTTATGGTACAATGAGAGGTAACTCGGTGTAACGATATGGACATAATATAGTTGACCTAATTAAAACAACTTAGTTTTAGGAAGATTAAAACGTACCTGTCAAGACCTTAAGGAGGCCAGTGTACACTTCCAAAACACCTTTGTAACTTTTAATGTCCGTACACAGCTTGTCTTTCTTGCTGGACAGCTCAGACACTCTTTTTTGATGTTGAGCGTCTTGAGAAAAATATCAGTTTGTCAGTGTGGCTCATATTCAGAAGAGAAATTGCATGCTGGTTTCTACCGTTATAAAAGCGGAACAGGAGCTCAAAGGCGGCGAGTGGCATAGGGTCCGTTAGGACATCAAGTTTGAAGAGGAGGATGTAGCAGGCACCATTCTCTCCAGGGCTGTCCTCCATGATGACCAGCCTCTGTGGGGGAGACACAGCTAAGTTACATCTGTAAGGAACTCGTATTTATTGATTGATTTTGGTACGTACTTCGATATAAGCTTTTCCTTTCGACAGTGTCACGTCGCAGCTGCTTTGGCCATCAAGTTGAGGGATGACCTTGTTGGGGTTGTCGTCACAGTTCTTTATGATAACACTCACCGTCCCCTCCATGTCTTCTCCCGCTGGGTTCCCATAGGAATCCTGGGATCAATCAAGGTGACTGTTAGTCATGCTGAACAACACCCAGGATGCTCCTCTGGCATGATATTCAGCTCACCAATACCCTCAGGGTCAAGTTTTCCACAAGGGTTCGCTTGGTGATGTCCTTACTGTGGAAAACTACAGGGGTGGACAATTGCGAGTCAGATCCCAGTGTGGAAGGTTGACTGGCCACCACCTCAACAGGAATCTTTATAAGAGTGACAAACAATTCAGAAATCAATCAACAATGTATTTTTTAACTGTTTAGGGCCTGAGTTAAAGATGGACATACTACTCAATGAATTGATCAGTAAGGATTGGGTCTGGTATGAGAAATCTATCATTAATCATTAAAATTAGGGACCCTCATAAAATATATTTTTTAAAGCCGATCGTCACTCAGTTTGGACGACCGGCCATCTCTAAGAAGAGTCCTAGTGGTTACAAACGCCCTCCATGTACAGATGATGGAGGCCACTGTGCTGATTGGGACCTTCAAGGCAGCAGATATTTTTCTGTACCCTTCCCTAGATTTGTGCCTCGAGACAATCCTGCCTCAGAGGTCTACACTTCACTGGTTTGTGCTCTGTCATGCACAGTCAACTGTGCCTCATATATAGACAGGTGTGAACCTTTCCAAATCATGTCCAACCCACTCAATTTACCACAGGTGGACTCCAATTAACCTGATGGGAAATTTTAAGGACGATCAGTTGTTTTTATTTTCAATAAATTTGCAAACATTTTCTAAAAAAAAAACTTTTTCACATTGTCATTTGTGGTATTGTGTGTAGAACTTTGAGGACAAAAATGAATGTATTGCACTTAGGAATAAGGCTGTTACCTAACAAAATGTGGAACAAGTGAAACGCTATGAACACTTTCCAGATGCACCGTATGTTGCAAAAGGTTTTTAGTTCCATATTTTCCTGTTGGGCGTAAATATTGGTGTTTTTGTTCATGGTCCTTTGGAACATAGTAGAGTTGATGTTGAATGTAGATGTTTGTTTTTAACTGGTTAAATGAACAAATATCGTAGCTTGTGCCGGTCGGAGCTACGTGAGCCTGTTTTGGAGGTCCTTTGTGTAATCAAACATGCTTGAAGTTTGTCCAAAGTTTCAGGGTTTGATCGTTGTATGGCTTCAGGTTGCTAGGCGACCGCAGACTCAATTTGCTGATTATAGCAAATCCTTGCCTCTTGCCGGGCAGAGTTCAGATCCCAGCAGCAAGACAGGGACGCTCTTGATTCAGTCACACCGAGTTTGCCGTCTAAATAAGTACAATCTGACTATGAGAAGTTGAGCTAGAACCATGAGGACCTCCACCTTTACTCTGATCAACACAACTGGCATGGGAATAGGAATTCAAAAGGCTCAGGGACGCCGAGATGAGCGGTCGCACTCTCTTTCGCTCCCGATCGGGAATTCAAACAACTGCTCGGTTCATCCCACACTTCCTCCTTTTTCTACTGTGGATCACGGATTTATATTTAAACCTCCCCGGATACTTTACCCTCTTGAAAATGAGAGTCAAGAACGCGAAATGGACATACACAGTGACTTTTATCTCCACGACAATACATCAGCGAAGCACCTTGGCTTTGGAGCTAACGTGTTAGCATCGTGCTTGACTGGCCATCGAGGCAAAGGGAACATGCCCCTGACTGGAAGGATAGACAGAAAGTCAATAATACTACTATTACTTCTACTATCAGGAGACACTGAACTCAACCCTGGACCTGCAACAACACGGTTAATGTTGTCCCGACTGGCGAAGACTAGCAATGCTACTGCTAGCGTCGCCATCGAAGCTAACTCGGCTACCGGCTCATCTCAGCTCAAGCTCACCTGTGCTCCAGCGATCGGCGGCTCGGCGAAGGACTTCGCCCCGTTCATCGACACGGTCGGAGGCTCGGCGGCGGCGGTGGAGGACGAACGACCCAGTCATCGGAGAAGGCAGCGACTGAGCGGCGGTGAACGACGCGGCGGCTGCGGTGGACGGCGACCCAGACATCGGTGATTGCGGGGAACTGCAGGAGATGGCGGGGGTCCACGCGGCCTCTCCCCGGTCCCAGACGGTCGAGGACGCGGCATACACAGGATTTAGAGGCGCCTTTACACAAACATTTTCGTTGTTCTCTTTCTCTTTGTCTTCAAAAAAGCCCGCCAAAAGGAAATCCACCCCCACCCCCAGCAACCCTACCTGGCCTCCCCCTCTCCCCCTCTCCAACTCCGCCCCTCCCTCCCCCTTCACCTGGAGGACGATCAATACGCCCCTCTCTCTCTCTCCTCTCTCTCCTTGCTCTACAACTTCAACAGCAATAATAACCAACAATTTTTCTGGTCAGTACCACAACACAGCGGACTCTGATGCTCTTTTTGGTTCCAGTGGACTACACATCATCCACCTTAATGTGAACAGCCTCTCTGGAGCCAAACTTGACCAAATCAGAGAAATGTTCCTCAACACGAAGGTAAAAATCTTGTGTTTCTCTGAAACCAAATTTGATCAAAGTATTTCTGACTCAGAGATAGAAATAGAAAACTTTTCGGTTATCAGAAAGGATAGGAATAAACACGGTGGGGGCGTTTGTATGTATATTCACCAGGATATTAAATACATAACTCGCACTGATCTTAACCACAATGACCTAGAATCTGTGTGGGCGGAAATCAAATTTAAAAACGCTAAGCCGGTACTAATAGGGATGTTTATAGACCCCCTAATCAGAGTGATTTCTATGGGGCTTTGGAAGAATGCTTGGCAGGGACAGACAACGTGGAGAAAATTATAACTGGGGATCTGAACACAGATATTCAACGCAAGGATGCGCCTGTCTTCAAATCCTTCAGCAAGTTTTGTAATCTGCACAGTCTTTCCCAGCTAATAGCGCTACCTACAAGGGTGTGTGATTCCACCCAATCAACCATAGATCTCATTCTCACTTCAGACCGGCCTAAAATAAAAAATAGTGGGGTCATGATCTGTGGTCTTAGCGACCACTATCTAACCTTCTGCACCCGTAAAATAGCTAAACCTAAAGCCAATGGCCACATAACAGCCCAATCCAGATCCCTCACAAAATACTCCAATGACAATTTCAATTTAAAATTAGATGAGTGGGACTGGTCCCCTGTGCTCGCGAGCAACATGGTCGATGTTGCTTGGGATCGCTTCAAAACGGCGTTCCTAAAGATACTAAATGACATGGCTCCTCAATCTCGTTACCCTGCGTAATGACAATAAAGCTGATTCTGAAAACAGTCAGGATCAAAGCCCGCTCGGAACCATGGATGAATCCGGACCTATTAGCTGCCATAAAAGACAGAGACAGGAAATACTCTGAATACCACAAATGTAAAACAGAAGTAGATAAACAACCCAATAATATCAACCTCAAATTACTCCTTTCAACTCTCAAAAAGCAATGCAATAAATTAAGAAATAAGTCAACCAACCTGACTAAATCCTTTAAAAAAAATTACATTAACGACAAAATAGAGGAAAACACAAATAAACCATGTGAGCTCTGGAAAATTCTCAACAACCAGCTTCCTGGTTGCAGCCAGAAACTTAAAACAAGACTCACCAACATCAGCATCAAGGAGGGTGACTCCCTCATTACAGACAAAATGGAGGTAGCTAGCAGACTTAACATCTTTTTCACCAGCATAGCCGCAACTCTTGTCAACAAGCTGTCCCACCACTCTGGTCGCTTTGGTGTAGAACACATTAAAGCCTTCTACAGAAAGCTAGGAGTATCCAACGATGATTTTAAATTAGAAATGGTCACAGCTGATGAGGTGTTTAAAAAATTGAGCGCGCTCCACCCTAACAAGGCCACCGGCCTTGATAATATTCCCTCCAGATTCCTCAGGGACTCTGCCTCCATCATTGCCCCGATCATCACGCACATAATAAACCTATCAATTACACAAGGCCAAGTACCAAAAGATTTTAAGATAGCAAGAGTAACTCCCCTCTTTAAAAAAGGAAGCAAATTGGAACCTGGCAACTACCGACCTGTTTCTATTCTCAGTTCCATTTCGAAAGTAATGGAGAAAATAGTTTATGAACAGGTCGATAGTTACCTTGCCACTAATAAACTCATGTACAAATTCCAATCCGGCTTCAGAACTAACCACTCCACTGACACATGCCTTCTCTGTCTGACCGACCACATCAAACATGAGGTGGATGCGGGCAAATACTGCGGCATGGTCATGCTGGACCTTCAGAAGGCCTTTGACACCGTTAACCACGCTATACTGTTGGATAAGCTCAGAGCAATCGGATTTAACAAAACCTCATGGAGCTGGATGCAATCTTACTTGGAGGGGAGGGAGCAGGTGGTAGAGGTGAACGTCACCGTGTCCCCCCCCTCTCGGTGAGCTGTGGAGTCCCCCAAGGCAGTATATTGGGACCTTTACTGTTCCTAATATACATAAACGACATGTCATCGGCATGCGACTGTGAATTGTTTTTGTTTACGGATGACTCTGCCTTGCTGGTATCCGGCAAGGACAAGAAACAGGTGGAGAAAATCCTCAGTGCTGAGCTCTGTAGAACTTGCACCTGGCTTGCTGACAACAAGCTATCCATACACTTGGGTAAAACAGAATCCATCCTGTTTGGGTCCCACATCAACCCTAAGAAAGTCAATGACTTCACCATAAAAGTAGGTGACATTGTTATCACCAGGAAAGATGAGGTCACCTACCTAGGTTCCATTCTAGAGGCTAACCTTTCCTGTGATCAAATGGCAACCAAGGTAATCAAAAAGGTTAACCAACGAACGAGATTTCTCTACAGAATTTCCTCTCTGGTCAACAAAAGCACCTTGAGGATTCTGGCGGGAACTCTCGTTCAACCCTTTTTTGATTACGCATGCACCTCCTGGTACCCCAGCACCTCCAAAACCCTCAAATCTAAACTCCAAACATCTCAGAACAAGCTAGTCAGGTTACTTCTAGACTTCCACCCCAGATCCCACCTCACTCCTACCCACTTCTCTAAAGTGGGCTGGCTCAAGGTGGAGGACAGAGTTAAACAACTTGCACTGAGCCTAGTCTATAAAATCCGCTACACCTCCCTGATACCGAAGTACATGTCAAACTACTTCCTTAACGTAAATGACCGCCATAACCACAACACCAGGGGGAGCTCCACTAACCACGTTAAACCCAGATTCCGAACTAACAAGGGTCTTAACTCATTCTCTTTCTATGCCACATCAATGTGGAATGTGCTCCCAACAGGTATAAAAGAAAGGGCATCTCTATCCTCCTTCAAAACCGCAATAAAAGTTCACCTCCAGGCAGCTACAACCCTAAACTAACACCCTCCCCGGATTGCTAATAATCAAATGTAAACAATCAAATGCAGATACTTTTTCTTATGCCTTCCGATCTCTCTCTCTCTCTCTCTCTCTCTCTCTCTCTCTCTCTCTCTCTCTCTCTCTCTCTCTATGTCCACTACTTGATGTCCATATCTTACCCCCCCCCCTCCACACCCCTGATTGTAAATAATGTAAATAATTCAATGTGATTATCTTGTGTGATGACTGTATTATGATGATAGTATATATGATAGTATATATCTGTATCATGAATCAATTTAAGTGGACCCCGACTTAAATAAGTTGAAAAACTTATTCGGGTGTTACCATTTAGTGGTCAATTGTACGGAATATGTACTTCACTGTGCAACCTACTAATAAAAGTCTCAATCAAAAATCAATCAATTCAGAAGATGAAAGAGAGAAGAGAGCTACAAGTGGCCAATTTTCTGCAATTAGGGGATGTGCAAATGGATGCTTACAACATCGATACATGCATTCTAGTGTACGTCATTCTACCAGTTATAAGTTAGAACTTTGGTGTGACACTTCATCAGGCTCGATTCTTTGATTCCAACATACAACTAGTATCAAAAACGCTTTAAAAAAAACTTTGACTAGTTTCATGTTGGAATATTGCAATTCCCTGTTAATAGACTAATTTTGCTGATCCAAAATGCTGCTGCAGAAGTTCAACAACAAGGACGGACAACACCACTGTACCTTGTATACCAATAAGCTCCCTGAGCTTAATTTCCCCTGTGGCTCTAAGAACTTTCGAAAAGTAAAATGTGAGACCTGTGTGAAGCTGGCCCCTCTTGTCATTGCAAATATTAAAATACCACTGCCGTTCATTTGTGCTGATTTGTGGTGTGAAACTTTTCATTTGTGCTGTTAAGGTTTTTAAGTAATTCTAAAATACAATATCTTTCCAAACTTGTCCCAAACGTTTGTGCAGTCAAAAAAACATTTGTGTTAGTAAATATCTGTTATTAATTGGTGCCAAATTCTGTACTCTCATAGGTACTGAATGAACTCTGTCGGATACCGGCATCATATTTCGATATCTTTCTTGCTTGTGACGTCATGTTCGGTTGCAGACTCGAATACTTGTTGGAAAACAAGCACTCGTGCAGATACCTTATAGTTAATGTTACCATTTTCCAACCTAACAAACAAAGCAAGCATGTAAGGCTCTGCCTTTTCAAAATGCGCTAGCTCGATGTTAATTTACATTACAAAGCCATATACATGCTACAGAGCAGCATCAGCCGTTTTACACGGCAAGTTCAACACCTTCACATTGGTTAATCAAAACTACAACTACGATGCATGTTACAAACAAACAGCTGGTACTGGTACTTACTACTCACCAAACTTTGAGCCCAAGATCCCTTGTCTCAGCCCAAAACCCAATCAAGATCTACCCCTGCGTCAAATATGTTTATTAATATAACTGTATTATTTTTCACGGATGGTTACTATAGTCTTACTACTGTAGTATATTTGTTCATCCTATGTTACATATCGGACGCGAGTTACATGGTTGTCTTACGTCAGCGCTGTAAGTAGTAAAATCAGCTGATCACTTGGCGGGTTTTTCCTGTGTGATAAAAACAAGTAAGTCCTTCTTTTATCATATATTACTGCCTTTTCAAATGACAATGTTTACTTTTTGGATGCACAAAAAATCAACATAAAACCCGTACTTTGGAACATTGTTCACAGACTCTCTTATTTGGCTTGTTAGTTTCCCATCGCAGGCGAGCGAGGATGGTCGTGGTTGAGGGAAGAGTTGTTTGATGATGGATGCTAGAAAATATTCGATGCGTCGCAACGGTCATCCTTAATGCATTGTTGCAGCTTGGGCACATCATGCAACGTGAGTTTGCGAGACAAGTGGGGGTAGTGTGCAGCAATGCTCGGTGGGTTTGGCCACGGTGGGATGTGAGGCTGAAGAGAGAGCGGCAGTGGCTGCGGGCGTGTTCAGGGGTCAAAGCGTGGGGGGTGTCACTGATGTTATAATAATAAATTATTTGTATTTTTTATATTTTCACGACAGACATTTGGGTCCCAAATATCGACTGGTCGATCGCGATTGACGGGTTGGCTACCACTGACTTACAGCACAAACACTTTGTAGGGCTCAGCAAAAAAACTAGAATCTTGGCACTGTTTATCAGCTCCAAAAAAAAAAAAAGGAACTTGTCTCCAGTTTTGTTGTTTTTATTTGCAGAAGTTTAGCCTCCCCTGGGGGGGGGGGGTTACCCACATATGCGGTCCTCTCCAAGGTTTCTCATAGTCATTCACACCGACGTCCCACTGGGGTGAGTTTTTCCTTGCCCTTATGTGGGCTCTGTACCGAGGATGTCGTTGTGGCTTGTGCAGCCCTTTGAGACACTTGTGATTTAGGGCTATATAAATAAACATTGATTGATTGATTGATTGATTAGCAACATGCTGAGTGCGGACACTTTCTATTAGGGCTGCGAGTATTAATACATTCATATTATCATTCCAGGTTTACTAAAGCACTATATAAACACAGATCACTTAGCATTATGTTGCTTTGAGTAATCATTTGAGTGTAACTAATAAAAAATTATCAAATTCAGAGTGCCAGAATCTTTAAATATGGGGACATAAATATTTCGCAAATATGTGTGTGGGTGCGGTGACCTTTGTGTTAGATTTATTTATGCATTTTGTTTTTGATTACAGCAAGGCAAAGTGCCATTTCAGAGTTGAAGTGCGTTCATTAGAAAAAACAATTATGGTTATGGCAAATAAAAAAATAGTTGTTTGTTTTAACTATTTCCTTAAAATACAAATTAAAACTATGAAGTGTGTTTTTAACAAGTCAATAGATTACTCATTTACAAAAAGTGCTTCATAGCCTCAACATCACCGCCATCTAATGTCTTGGGATTGTAACTGCATGCAAAGTCTACTATGTGTACTTGCTATTTGTCACTGATCATGCAATTGACACTCAGAAGTGTAAGAAAACAACGAGTGGACTTCACAATTATTTTCAGCTCACTGTTCAATTTTAAATAAATTAAAATAAATGTATTATAAACACTGAACAATTATTACCACATGAACACACAAACAATGATATGTACTGTAATGATGTAATGATGGTACTGTATTGGGTCAAATGAGAAAGGTCCCTATTCCCAGTATCCCCTAATCACTACAAGTGTGAATAATAATAAAATATTAACATAAATACAGCGCAAATGTTTTTGACAGTACAAATCAGCACAAACAGTGGTAGTGGTGTTTCAATACTTGAAATGACAAGAGGGGCCAGCTTCACACATGTGAATGGGAGGTAGGGCCTTCAGCTGTCTGGTTTGACTGCAGCTGGTGAATATTCTAACATTAAACCAACCTGATTACTGGACACCTTTGTGGTTTCACCAGTGCACAGAGAAAACTGAATGGTGTACTGTCCAACTTCCTGTGGGATGTCTTTATTTCTGCAATGCACACACAAAAATGTTTCCAATTGTTGCAACAAAATAGCAGAAAAAGGAGTTCGTAGTTGTTGTTTTTTACCTGAAGTGAAAATTTTTGTTTTGGTTTGCTGGGGGTTTACTACATCTTAGCTGCAGCGCCTGCAAAGAAGAGAAGAGATAAGCAATCGTTACGTTTGCACAAATGACAGATGATCACCATGCTCCGGCCAAACTGGCATAAATGAAGAGGACCCCAGGTCCTCCCCCCTTGCCTAGGGCCCCTAAATACCTTGAATCGGGCATGGAAGAGTTCACCCCGTGTGCTGCTTAATTGATTTTTGTTTTTGAGCTGGTGTTTAGTCTGCAACCGGACGTGACGAGTCTACAACCGGACGTGACATCACGTGCAACAAAAGGTATCAAAATATGGCTTGATTTTAGGCGAACTGATACCTGGTAGTACTGACAGAATTCGGTCGGTGCCTACAAAAGGTACAACATTCGCTAGCCATCCCTACTGGTAGATACATAAACCATATTTGTTGGTATGACCAATCAAAGCCTGAGAGGACAGATCAGAGCAAATGGCTAAGACATGATTAGTACCAGTGGTACTAGTAACACAGCAGTCAACGGAGCCGTAACATTGCAAAGAGGGACATCATTGAAAATAAAGAAAAGCGAATAGAGCCTTCTGACAAAGATCCAGGTTTAAAGAGGTATTTTGTCGAACACTCACTGTAGCGGGAGGTTCTGTTCCTGATGGCGCTCCGCTCCACAGAAACATGGAAATAGCAGCCGGGTTACAGGTGGTAATGGGGATGCCCTCCTCAGACACCACAATCACAGTAAACACTGTGCACAAAGCCATTTGCTGAAGAGCAGGAACTAATAATAGCATCAATGTACAAGTTATAAAACTAACCTGGGAAGATGCCCCCTGCTATAAATCTCACATTCTTGTCATACATGACTGACAGTCCCACTGGTCTACTGGCGTCAGGGATGAGGGTGAAATCTACTGATAGACCATGGATGGGATTCTGATTGAAGGACCCCTTAAACTGCAGCTGGTAGTTCCCCCTAGTGGACGAGCGTGAATGAAGACTTGCAGAGAACTCCCGAGTGGACACACATTAGGTACTCACTTAGGCCCGCTCAGTCGTTTCACAGTAAAAGAGGCTTGGCCAAGCACATTCACTGGTTGAGATGTAACAGACTTCATCACCTGAAGCAAGAAGACGTCATTACATTTTCCGCCACTAAGTGAGGTTGATCTGTATCTGCATCAAGCTCACCTTCAGCGCATCAGAGGACGACTTTATGTGAACCACAACCCTCTGGTCTGTGGACGGGTTCTCCCATCTGTCGTACAGTTGGACGACGAATGGCGTGTCGATGCCGTGGTCGTTCAACACCTGCAAAGGCTTTCCCAAAGTAAAGAATTCATCTAACTTACACCTGCTCCTCCAGCTTTAGTATTCGATGTATCTGTCTCTTCGGTTTCATAGTAGTCTTTTTTAATGCATTATAGTTCACTTCATTGTGATTTTGCATTTCAGATAGCTCATGTATTGTGTGTAGTGTTGTCCCGATATCAATATTTTAGTACCAGTACCAAAATGTATTTCGATACTTTTCAGTACTTTTCTAAATAAGGTGGACCACAAAAAAAATTGCATTATTGGCTTAATTTTTTTTTAAAAATCTTACGGTACATTAAACAAAGGTTTCTTATTGCAATAAAAGAACAATTTAGTCTTTAAATAAAATAGTGAACATACTAGACAACTTGTCTTTTAGTAGTAAGTAAGCAAACAAAGGCTCCTAATTTGTCTGCTGACGTATGCAGGAAAATATTGTCATTTCTTATTCTATTTAGTCCAAATTATGAGAGACAAGCTGTAAAAAATTATTATTAATCCACTTGTTCATTTACTGGTAAGATCTGGTTACTTTCTCTTTTAACATGTTCTATCTACACTTCTGTTAAAATGTAATAATCACTTATTCTTCTGTTGTTTGATGCTTTACATTAGTTTTGGATGATACCACAAATTTTGGTATCGATCCGATACCAAGTAGTTACAGGATCATACATGTGTCCAGGGACATATTTCCTGAGTTTATAAACAAAATATGAATCCTAAAAAAAGGAAAAAAGATGTAATCATAGTAGTATTGACTAGATACACTATTGTACTTGGTATCTTTACAGTGGATGTCAGGTGTAGATCCACCCATGGCATTTGTTTACATTCAGGGTGCTAGCTTGCTGTTAGCAGTTAGCTATTGTATCCTCCTACGGCAGGGGTGTCAAACTCAAATACAGAGTGGGCCAAAATGTAAAACTGAACAAAGCCGCGGGCCAAGGTTGAACAAATTAACCTTTTAATAGGGACCCAAACAAGTTTTGCATTGAATATTGAACAAGCAAGGCTTATATAATTTTATAGTGACATGCAAAATCGAGTTTCAAATAATAATAATAATAATAAAAATATCAGAGGCATATCAAATACAATTTAAATAAAAATTGAATGCCTCTTTTCTATTTGCAGCCTTCTGAGGTAAATATCAGCATTAACTTTTTCCACAGGCTAATACATTTGAAAATAAAATAACAATGAATAAACCAACCATTCAGGACTTTAAACTGCTTTAGTTTGCAACACACTGATCTAATCTGATGTGCCCAAGCCATACCTGGCATCTTTTCTTGGATGCTAGTTCATTAATGTCGGGGATCAGGCTTTGAGCTGAGGCAACCTTCATTATCGAACGAAGGTGTTCATCAGTCATTATATCTCGTCCACCCGGACCACAGTCTTGGGGGCGTGCCTTAAATGCACTGCCTTTAACGTACTCTACGAGCTATCGTCTCGTCCGCTTTTCATCCATTCTAAAATCGTTCAGACCCAGTCACAAGATATGTGCGGCTTCTGTACACACACACACACGAGTGAATGCAATGCATACTTCATCAACAGCGATACAGGTTACACTGAGGGTGCCAGTATAAAAAACTTTTAACACTGTTAGAAATATACGCCACACTGTGAACCCACACCAAATAAGAATGACAAACACATTTCGAGAGAACATCCGCACCGTAACACAACATAAACACAACAGAACAAATACCCAGAATCCTTTGCAGCACTAAGTCTTCCGGGAGGCTACAAAATACACCCCCGCTACCACCAAACCTCCCCCCCACACACACACACCTTGCAGCGTCCCGGAAGAGTTAGTTAGTTCGAGTGTGAAGCGACTGGGATGAGAATCAGCACCTCCAAGTCCGAGTCCATGGTTCTCGCCCGGAAAAGGGTGGAGTGCCATCTCCGGGTTGCGGAGGAGACCCTGCCCCAAGTGGAGGAGTTCAAGTACCTCGGAGTCTTGTTCACGAGTGAGGGAAGAGTGGATTGTGAGATCGACAGGCGGATCGGTGTGGCGTTTTCAGTAATGCGGACGCTGTATCGATCCGTTGTGGTGAAGAAGGAGCTGAGCCGGAAGGCAAAGCTCTCAATTTACCGGTCGATCTACGTTCCCATCCTCACCTATGGTCATGAGCTTTGGGTTATGACCGAAAGGACAAGATCACGAGTACAAGCGGCCGAAATTAGTTTCCTCTTCCGGGTGGCGGGGCTCTCCCTTAGAGATAGGGTGAGAAGCTCTGCCATCCGGGAGGAGCTCAAAGTAAAGCCGATGCTCCTCCACATCGAGAGGAGCCAGATGAGGTGGTTCGGGCATCTGGTCAGGATGCCACCCGAACGCCTCCCTAGAGAGGTGTTTAGGGCACGTCCGACCGGTAGGAGGCCGCGGGGAAGACCCAGGACACGTTGGGAAGATTATGTCTCCCGGCTGGCCTGGGAACGCCTCGGGATCCCCTGGGAGGAGCTGGACGAAGTGGCTGGGGAGAGGGAAGTCTGGGTTTCCCTGCTTAGGCTGCTGCCCCCGCGACCCGACCTCGGATAAGCGGAAGAAGATGGATGGATGGACAATGAAGTCCCAGTAAAACTAATGACGGAGATAGATATCTACATATATCCATATTTAAGAGTTATTTCTTTCTATAGTCATATTTGAAATAGCTAGTGTTCCAGTTGTACTCTTTCTATTTTTTCTCCATCTCATGACCGATGGTACACTGTGAACTACCTTGAGCTCGGAATGCAGGGAGTAGCAATACTCCTTTTTTGCTACCTCATCCTGTCTCCGGCTAAGTAGAACAATAGACATGTGTATTCGTTCTGGAGGGTGGGGGCGAGGGACATATTGAAGAACACAGCACTTCCGTAATGTTTTCAGATCAACTTGGCTACGCAATTGAATGTGTTGTTCTAGGCTGGTCTCTTTCCAAAGCTTTGGAAAGAAATTACAAAATACCTATTCTGTTTTGGTGATCATTCAAACTCAGTTTATGTGTCATCAAAAGAACTTGGGATTGACCAGTAACTTAAATTCCCTGGGAGGAACATCTGGTCCAAGCGCAACAATTACCACACTAAAGAAAGTACATCATATGTGCACATGAAGTGCACGTACAGTACATGTAGGAATCACGCTATAGATTAATAATATCATTTGGAATAAACTGTAAAAAAAAAGCAATACAATTATGCAGGATGAAGTTTGAGCTCTAATGCCGCTAGCTTAATGCTAACGTACAATGGATTGGCTAATAGACAAGCTAACTCAAATTAGCAAGGCCAATCGCAAGCACATACAGTCACGAACAAAAGTTTACATACACTTGTAGAGAACATAATGTCATGGCTGTCTTGAGTTTTCAATAATTTCTACAACTCTTATTTTTTTGTGATAGAGTGATTGGAGCACATACCGGTACTTGTTGGTCACAAAAAACATTCATGAAGTTTGAACTGGACAAGCGGTAGAAAATGGATGGATGGATGGATGGTTCTTTTATGAATTTATTATGGGTCTACTGAAAATGTGATCAAATCTCCATACAGCAATGTTAATATTTGGTTACATGTCGCTTGGCAAGTTTCACTGCAATAAGGCGCTTTTGGTAGCCATCCACAAGCTTCTGGTTGAATGTTTGACCACTCCTCTTGACAAAATTGGTGCAGTTCAGCTAATTTTGTTTGTTTTCTGACATGGACTTGTTTCTTCAGCATTGTCCACACGTTTAAGTCAGGACTTTGGGAAGGCCATTCTAAAACCTTAATTCTAGCCTAATTTAGCCATTCCTTTACCACTTTTGACGTGTGTTTGGGGTCATTGTCCTGTTGGAACACCCAACTGCGCCCAAGACCCAAGCTCCAGGCTGATGATTTTAGGGTGTCCTGAAGAATTTGGAGGTAATCCTCCTTTTTCATTGTCCCATTTAAAGCACCAGTTCCATTGGCAGCAAAACAGGTCCAGAGCATAATACTACCACCACCATGCTTGACGGTGGGAATGATGTGCGCCTGGGATTAAAGGCCTCACCTTTTCTCCTCCAAACATATTGCTGGGTATTGTGGCCAAACAGCTCAATTTTCGTTTCATCTGACATCACATGGACAAAGATAAGACCTGCTGGAGGAAAGTTCTGTGGTCGTACATCGAACATTTGTTTTAATTGTTTATCTCTTGTATCCATAAAGTACCATTTTCACAGTTATTTTTTATAGTTAATGTTCCTATTTGATTTCTGTTATCATACCATGCACTTGCGTTGCTTTCATATGCACATTCAATTTCTACTTGAGGTATGTGAAACTGTGTTCTTTTCTACAATTATGTTTCTTTTACAAAGGAAATCATTTTGAATGTGTTGTTTTTTTAATTTTTATAAAAAGTGTAAGTACTAATTGAAAATTTTGAGCACATTTAAAAATACCGCAATAATATTGATAACCGTAATAATTTTGGTCACAATAAATGATAAATGATAAATGGGTTGTACTTGTATAGCGCTTTTCTACCTTCAAGGTACTCAAAGCGCTTTGACAGTATTTCCACATTTACCCATTCACACACACATTCACACACTGATGGCGGGAGCTGCCATGCAAGGTGCTAACCAGCAGCCATCAGAGGCAAAGGGTGAAGTGTCTTGCCCAAGGACACAACGGACATGACTAGGAAGGTAGAAGGTGGGAATTGAACCCCAGTAACCAGCAACACTCCGATTGCTGGCACAGCCACTCTACCAACTTCGCCACGCCGTCCCCTAATAACTGTGTTAAGAAATGTTCATACCGTGACATCCCTACTTCATTGTTAACTGACCATTGCTAGCATTTATTTACAGGTTAAAATGAATAAAAAAAGAGAAACCTAAGGATTGTGAAGGATAGACAATTCCAAAAAGTGCAGTTCTCCTTTACTTAACCATTCCGAGTTCAACTGTATGTTAGATGCATTAGACACTATTTTACCGTTTCTTGGTGGGGTTTTTTCTATTTCGTGTTGTGTGTGACATTTTTGCCTGCACATCGCCTGTCTTTACATCCTGGAGTTAGAGCCCTAAGAGATTATGACATGTCGGGCATCATCTTGTCTTATTTTGCAGTCATACTCAAAACAAAAGCACAGAGACTGAGTCACCAACGTGTGGGATATTTTTGTCATTCCTAAATGTTGCAATGGAGGTAAACAAATTATTTTGTTGTAGGGCAGCCGCTCAATAACAGACTGTAACATGGGAAACATTTACTAAAAAACAAAAAAACATTGAAAAGTGGGCCGAAGGAAAAACGAGATACCACTGTACTCTGTATTGCTGTTATCTTTGTAACGATAATAAAGTAGACAAACGGCATGTATTCTGAACGTTCTCTCTGCATTAGGCAAAGGTCCTTCCTACCTGTTTGGGTCCTTCGAGGAGTTTCAGGAGTGCAGGAAGGCCAGTGGTCACTTTAATAATAATACGCTCCACGAAACTCTGGTAGGTGAAAGACAACTCCCTGGAGCCCGGTGATCCAGACTGGAAGCGGACACCCGTGACGACGACGGAATGGCTGCTCTCCTGGAGAGGCCACATAGTTACATCAGTCATTACCAAAGGTGATTATTACATTAAACAGCAGAGAAGAAAGCGAGCAAACCTTCCATGTGTACTCAATGGACGATGAGACCAGACCCTCAGCTTCCACAGTTATGTCATTCACACAGGTGGAGTTCAGTGCCTTGGTAGCATTACCATATCGGTCTAAAAGCTCCAGATCTACATGATGAAAACATGGCGTCATTTACAAGCACAGCCATGATAGTAATATTTCTTATTTTGGGACTTACTGATTTTTCCAAGGGTTTCCCCAAGCTTCACTGTGCTTTGCGGCATCGTCGCTTTTAATCGTGCTGGCTCGTCTGGACTAGCGCTGTGTAAACAAAGCATTTTCTTAATTTAGTGACTGTTGGTTCAAACGCCCAAATGAGGAATGGGGAGTTGGTGTGACATACATTATTGTAAAGGAGACAGACACGCTTTGGTCTTGCAAGTAGACTTGGTAGAATCGTTCCTTCTGTACCTGTGTAGGAACCTCTATGACTGGCAGCTTCCCCTGCATCAGATCTTCAAGACTGACACATCCTGTCCAATTAACCTAAAACACATTTAAAGTGAAACACTGAGGAACATCAACATGTAACTGATTTTGATTTGATTTGCATAATGTAGTATCTGGTGGATTATGAAACCAAATGTTTTTTTGTCCCCCCCCCTCGATGACTTAAGGGGCCGATTAAAACACATTCAATTGATTTGTTATACTGTCTGATCTCGTTTTTTTAATCTAATAATCAGTCCAACAAAATAATACACAACCACACAATAATAATACAATCCCAATTCCAAAACCGGGCCAGCAACATTCAGAATAGCAATCAACAGATCAATTGAGAGGACACAAATACATGGCACAAAACAATCCAAAAGTAGTCAAACAAAAATGAATAATATCAACAACAGTATCAATATTATTAAGAATTCCAACATAGCAGTGATTATAAATCTCTTATTTACATTATCATCACAGCCATTTATAAAAAAACAAATAAAAACATTTAATAAATGAACAATAGTGTCAGAGTGGCTTACACTAGCTCAGGGGTCACCAACCTTTTTGAAACCAAGAGCTACTTCTTGGGTACTGATTAATGCGAAGGGCTACCAGTTTGATACACACTTAAATAAATTGGCAGAAATAGCCAATTTGCTCAATTTACCTTTAACTCTATGTTATTATTAATAATTAATGATATTTATCTTTGTGGAAACACTGATCATCTTAATGATTTCTCACAATAAATATATATAGAAACAGATAAATATCAATATGCAACACTTTATTTTTATATTTTCTCTAAGTGCACATTTTTCAAATTGAACATTTTCAAATGATCACTTCTAAGACAGTCTTGTGAAATCACAATATCCCATTTTAACTAGCTAGCCACTAACATTTTTTAACAAATCATGAATTACTTTGCGCCATGTTTGTACAAATAACTCATGTAAAAAACAAAAGTCAACTCTCAAATTTTTAAATAAATCATGTCACACTTTGAACTGGACACCAAATGTGTTATCTGTTTCTTTGTCAGTTAGTGAAGACCAAGTCTTTAAAATATTTTCTTGGATTTTCAAATTCTATTTGAGTTTTGTCTCTCTTCGAATTAAAAATGTCGAGCAAAGCGAGACCAGCTTGCTAGTAAATAAATAAAATTTAAAAAATAGAGGCAGCTCACTGGTAAGTGCTGCTATTTGAGCTATTTTCAGAACAGGCCAGCGGGCTACTCATCTGGTCCTTACGGGCTACCTGGTGCCCGCAGGCACCACGTTGGTGACCCCTGCACTAGCTAGTTTAGCGATTAGCATGCCTGTTCCTGGCTTGCTCGTACTCACTGTGTAACATGTTTTATCTGATTTTTCAGTGTTAACAATACTTAAGATACTAATTTAAGATATTTAAATGCTGCAATGGAGGTGATGATTACCACCTTAGTGTATGGAGACACATAATTAGCAGCTAGCTGCCTCGGTCGGCCAAGGGACCAAAAATAAAATACGTCAGCCAGAGGGGATTGGCTTTTGGGTATGGTTATGGTTATGGTTAGATTATTTATGATCCGGATTTGAAGGCATGAATCGGCAATGGTCGATCATGTACTTTTTCACAGAAATCGTCCGATACCGATTGAGGTTGATACACATACTGTATACTGTATGGTAACATATTGTAGCGTACCGGAAGAGTTGGTGCTGGAGGGAATTCTGGGAATTTGTTCTGTAGTGTTTATGTTGTGTTGCGGTGCAAATATTTTCCCGAAATGTGTTTGTCATTGTTGTTTAGTAAGGTATCACTATACAGCACATATTTATGACAGTGTTGGCGTTGTTTATACGGCCACCCTGAGTGTGACATGTATGGCTGTTGACTAATTATGCCTTCATTCACTTGTATGTGAGAGTGTTCAAAATTAACATCAGGGTTTCCCGCAGAGCCACCGCCTAAACTAAGGTCTTAACAAGATCTCCAGCCACACGTGCGCATTTAAAAAACTATCTCTGTCCCCAAGCAAACGCATACACTGAATGTCATACGCATGCCAAAATACTGGGGGATCTGTAGCCTAGGACTTAAGAACATTTTAGCCAATCAGAAACATCCAAATTGTCATTTCCGTAGGCGGCATATAGCAAAAATAGCGGGTCACGGCAAGAAAGAATTATATATGTGGACTGACAGAGAAGTAGAGCTACTTTTAAACATCATTTTGGAGTTTAAAGTTAACAAAACTCAAAGTGTTGACTGGGAAACTTGCCAGTCCAAGTATGGTGACATTCTTACCCAATTTTGGAACGGTACGGACTTGGAGGGACATCTGAGGAATTTCCTCACCGGAAAGAGGACATCACAAAAACAACTATCAACACTAAACTGAAAGTGATTCGTGGAAAGTATGGGTGAGGGCAGACCTACGTCACTTCCGCCTACCAATCCCCTAGCAACCGGGAATTCGTTGAAAACAAACCAGCTCACAGCGAACACAGCATTGACAGAAAAAGCATTTAACGAGCGTTGTGGCTTGGAAGTCAGCGTTAAATCCTTCATTTACGCATTTTTACTTATTCGCATATCGTGTGAAAAAACGAAAATGTATTATTTGCATCAGACTCGTCTCAGTGAACTTTAAAGCTTCTCAGGCTTAGCTTAGCTTGCTAGTTAGCTTAGCCTGCGCGCTACTAAGAAAGAGACGCGGAAGTTATCAACAACAAGATCAAGTATTAGTGTATAAAATATTGAGAGATTTGAGGGCTACATGTATTGTTTAAGTACAACAAAGGAGAGTTTAAACAGAGAAGGGGGAGGTGGCAAAATAACCTAATAAGGAAAGTAATACCAAGATTACGGGTAAATAATACTGGAATGTCCGGCAAAAAACCCCAAAAGAAAGCAGACTGACCCCTAGTAGCCTGTTCTTGTAAGTTGTAGCCTTATGAAGGCGCAGTACAGCAGGCGAATAATGTACAAAATATATGTCTTTGTATTGAAAAGTCTTGCAGACAGCATTTTGCGACTGTCTTGAAAAGTTGATTAAATGGCAACATGAAAATTATAGGGTTTATTGGTTTTTAAAAACCCAACTGTTAAGTGCAAATTTAAACGAAACCGGTTTTCGAAAATAGCTAGCTAGGCTATAGACTATATAGTATATTACTTACTTAACTTAATCCTCTTCTTCCCGGATGGGAAATAAGGCTTCGACGACTCGATGCCATTTATCTCGCTGCTGTGCTAGTCTCTGTGCCTCGCCCCATGTAAGCTTCATCTCTTTCAGCTCCCCTTCAACTGTTCTTCGCCAGGTGTTCTTTGGCCGCCCTGGCTTACATTTTCCCGGTGGTGTCCATCTTAACGCTGCCTTTGGTATCCTCTCGTTGTCCGGTTTTCGAAAATAGCTAGCTAGGCTATAGACTATATAGTATATACCGCATGTTATTTTTGTACAACAACTTCAGCTGTCGAACGTTATAAGGTACAAATTCAACAAGTACAACATTAGCACGGACGGTACAGCCAAGTTGTGGTTAAGAAGGTGGATTTTTGTTCCTTATATTTACCAGAAACGAAGTGATCCGAACACACGACCCGGGACTTTGGGGGACTCCAGTGAGAACCGTCCTCGTTTTCCCGGTGTAAAGCTGCGAGCCATTTGTCTCGTCTCTGTGGGCTTTTATCACACTTTGGCAGAACAAAATACAACCTTTGTTTTCCCTGTTTCCAGTTGTGGTTAGCACAACCAAAAACAACACAGTTTTTCGGCATTTTGGAGGCAGAATGACGGGTTTAACCAGCGTAGGTCGACAGGTTAAAGAGTAATGGCAACGGTTTGTTTTCAACGCCAGTCTGGTTGCTATGGCTCGAAGAACCCGTATGTAGCTCAGTTGCCCGGATGTCGGCCCTCACCTATAGACAAGCAGTCGACGCAGGTGGAATAAGTGGTTACGGTAGAGTTGTTTTGCTGTACTTCCAACTATGCCAGCAGATCAATTTGGAATAGACACATCAGATATTGACACAAGCTCTCACAGGAGTTGGGATTCTCCATTCACCCTTGACAGCCTGGTCACAGACAAATATATGCCGAATGATGTACAAGAGCAGCAAGATTCCAATGGGAGCAATCCCCAATCTTCTGTGGTGAAAGATACTTCAGGTATGTGGGCGCTAACTTCATTGCTAGGAAGTAATATTGTTAAAAGGCAGATAGATGTTTTATATCTAAGGCATCAAAACATTTTTATACGAACTGCACTGCAATTACAAATGCTCTCAGATGACCACTTTCAACAATGTGGAATCATATTTTGCCCATTTGTTTGAATATGATCAGTTTGACAACAGTGTGACAAAAATACTTGCTTTGGAATCAGAAGTCAAGATGGCAAGCATATATTAAAGTTCAGCTGTTTTAGATGTATTTAAATAGGGTTGTATTAAAAACGCTTTGAGTAGTTTCTTGTAATAAATAATATTGATTTACGTAAAACTGCAGCTGCATTAAATGGGTTTTTTTTCTGTCAAAATTAAAATACCTCGAAGTGCTTTATTGACACACATTGTTTCCCGACGATGTTGAGGGCCATTTGACATGTTGTAAATAACATGTCACTATCTTACACCTGTGCTAAAGTGGGTTTATTTTAAATAATGTATTCATGATTATTGAATGTAATTTTGTAAAAATCCTTATCATTTTTTAATTTTTTTTCACTAGGCAAAACTCAACAGCCACAAGCATGACAGACTAAAACGAAAACTTCCAATGGAGACAAAGTTGCTGAATGCAGTAGAAGAAGAAGTCCAGATAAAGAAGAGACTTCTGAACATGATGGAGACATCAGAGAAGCGATCGTCTGACAATTTAGACAAACTAACATCAAATTACTAAGTCAAAATATTGACTTACTAATAATGACATACTTTGTATCTCAGGTAACTAGGACTGTTTTGTGTTTTGTTTAAACTTTACGGAAAAAATATCGAGATATATATCGTATATCGCCATTCTGCAAATGGAGCGGAAAACAACCAAAAATTGTAGGCTTCTTTATTTGTATAATATTTCTATTTATTATAAGATATTGTTATTTGGTTATTTTTTAATAAACAATGTGTTCAATATAATCAGAGTCTGTAGTCTATTGTCCCCACCCCAGGCTGTGGTGGCAGCGATGAGGTGGAGACGTGATGGCGACAGGCCGAGTTACACCCCCTTCCCCCTGGAGAGACACCACCTTAACTAACACATTTTCTGGGGGAAACACTGAACATGATCATTAAAATTGGCTATGATCATACAGAGTGCCAGCATTTCTTTACATCTTCAACTAAAGGCCATTAATAACACGTCCAACAGTACAATATAGAACCTCAGTCCCAGACAAGGTAGGAAGCACCCCCGGAATAAATAACACGCCCTATAAGAGTACAAGACAGAAGCGCTATATTGACTTAGCTTTCTCACAAAGCAGCCGACTTGTTCTGATACCTTCTCATTGTGAATAAAGTGTTTAACAGCTTTGCCTCAGCAAATTCTGAAGAATGGAAGATCTGATAACCCACAATACACACCTTGATACTGGAGGCTATTTCAGCTGTGGGAGGCACTTCTGTTCCAGCCTCGTCATACAGCTTGTAGCACAGATCATCCAGCAGGCCACCGGCAGGCCATTTGATCTCGTCTTTGTCTCTTAAAACCAAGTTCCCATCGTTTTGTTTCCAGAGCTCTATCCGTGTTAGTCTTGTGCTTGGTACCACCACAATCTCCCTCTCAACCAGCAATATGTCCTGCTGACCCTTGACAATGCAAGAAAGACAGGCATGAGTCATGTTCAATACTTATCGAGGTGGTTCATTTTCTACCAACCGGTATCTCAAATGTAGCTTTCAAATGTTGGGACTGTCCCTGAGCTAGTTTGAGGTTGATGGTTTCTGTTACAATCTGTCCGGCTCCAGTGCTGCTGCAGTCAGCCTTTGCCGTTGGTAGCGACTCCACCTAAAAACCCAAAGCAAGAAAATCTACCACCTTTCATCACACACTTGTCCATGTTTAGCAGAGAAAATCATAAAGAGTTCTGCACAAAATGCATGATCAGTCTTGAAGTGGATGATGATTTTTAAGACCTGGCTTGCATGCATTAGCAAAACTTTCAGAGAGGGGGAGCAACACTAAAATGTGAATTATGTGAGAAGTTAAGTTTTGATCACTGGTTGTGCAGAATGAGGACTGTTTCCCACTTTACAAACATCTTGTGTTGTAGCCAAAGGGCACAAAAAGAAAACCTCTGGGTACACATTTGCTGCTGTTCATTACTAGGAATGGAGTGGAATAGCCTGGATAGCAATGACAGAAGGAAACTTCTACTTTGTCACAGCAAGTAGGAAAGTTACCTGGCAGTGAACAATGTGTTTGGGGCGAGCGGTGATGTTTCCGGACACGTCACAAACTTCAACACTAAACCTGACAGGCTTTCCATTCTCAATTGCAACAACCTCATCTTCTGGCATCACACGGAGGGAATGTGGTTTGCCTGAAACACAACATTAATTGCTGGACTAATCATTGTGCTCCCTAAACTGGGTAATTATTATACGTAAACATAACTTTTTAAGCTGTTATCAAATACAGCGGTATGTCAGTTTTTGTCAACCTCACCTTTTGAGTGATTCAGTTTTTCCATAAATCGTTGCAGAAAATTTACCCTAGTATTTGTGTACTTCCTTGGATATCATTCGACCAAACAAACATTGTGCGTACAGTAACAAACTTGAGCTTGTGCTCAAACAAAAAAATCTAATGACTTTTTGTACAATTCAGTCTTCGTCTGACCTTTGAAGGTTGCTGACGAAAACCGAGGTACCGCTGTACTGAAAAATACTTTCATTCATCTTTATCTTAAAGGCGAACTGCACTTTTTTTTTTAATGTTGTCTATTGTTCACAATCATTATAAGAGACAAGAAGTTTTTTTTTCCTTTCGCCTTCTAACATGTAAAAATCGTCTCTTTCTAGGTGGCTAGCAATGCAGTTAATGGGAACAACCAATTCTACCTCTAAATCACTTTCAAAATGCATTCAAAAACTGTCAACAATACTTCATTGACGTTCTGTAACCTGTATAATAACCAAGCTGTATCGACATTGTTATTTCAAGAGCGAACACTAAGGATCTTTTTTTTTTTTAAATCGTAGTAACACATCGGTGTGCTCCGCTATTAGCCGTAAAAGCTAACTACGGCAAGAGATAAGCTAGCTTCTACAACAACAGGAAACCCGTTTGAGTCTGTAATGCACAACACTGCGATACGACACCAATCTGTACTGACTGAAAAACACGAACTTACAGTATTACAGTATCTGTAAAGTATTAGCCCACATTTCATGTTTTGTTTATACACAGCTAGCCAGACAGCGTATGTAGTTGTATTAACACGCATGACGTGATGCATGTACAAACCCCGTTTCCATATGAGTTGGGAAATTGTGTTAGATGTAAATATAAACGGAATACAATGATTTGCAAATCCTTTTCAACCCATATTCAATTGAATGCACTACAAAGACAATATATTTGATGTTCAAACTCAAACTTTTTTTTTTTTTTGCAAATAATAATTAACTTAGAATTTCATGGCTGCAACACGTGCCAAAGTAGTTGGGAAAGGGCATGTTCACCACTGTGTTACATGGCCTTTCCTTTTAAAACACTCAGTAAACGTTTGGGAACTGAGGAGACACATTTTTTAAGCTTCTCAGGTCGAATTCTTCCCATTCTTGCTTGATGTACAGCTTAAGTTGTTCAACAGTCCGGAGGTCTCCGTTGTGGTATTTTAGGCTTCATAATGCGCCACACATTTTCAATGGGAGACAGGTCTGGACTACAGGCAGGCCAGTCTAGTACCCACACTCTTTTACTATGAAGCCATGTTGATGTAACACGTGGCTTGGCATTGTCTTGCTGAAATAAGCAGGGGCGTCCATGGTAACGTTGCTTGGATGGCAACATATGTTGCTCCAAAACCTGTATGTACCTTTCAGCATTAATGGCGCCTTCACAGATGTGTAAGTTACCCATGTCTTGGGCACTAATACACCCCCATACCATCACAGATGCTGGCTTTTCAACTTTGCACCTATAACAATCCGGGTGGTTCTTTTCCTCTTTGGTCCGGAGGACACGACGTCCACAGTTTCCAAAAACAATTTGAAATGTGGACTCGTCAGACCACAGAACACTTTTCCACTTTGTATCAGTCCATCTTAGATGAGCTCAGGCCCAGCGAAGCCGACGGCGTTTCTGGGTGTTGTTGATAAACGGTTTTCGCCTTGCATAGGAGAGTTTTAACTTGCACTTACAGATGTAGCGACCAATTGTAGTTACTGACAGTGGGTTTCTGAAGTGTTCCTGAGCCCATGTGGTGATATCCTTTACACACTGATGTCACTTGTTGATTCAGTACAGCCTGAGGGATCGAAGGTCACGGGCTTAGCTGCTTACGTGCAGTGATTTCTCCAGATTCTCTGAACCCTTTGATGATATTACGGGCCGTAGATGGTGAAATCCCTAAATTCCTTGCAATAGCTGGTTGAGAAAGGTTTTTCTTAAACTGTTCAACAATTTGCTCACGCATTTGTTGACAAAGTGGTGACCCTCGCCCCATCCTTGTTTGTGAATGACTGAGCATTTCATGGAATCTATTTTTATACCCAATCATGGCACCCACCTGTTCCCAATTTGCCTGTTCACCTGTGGGATGTTCCAAATAAGTGTGTGATGAGCATTCCTCAACTTTATCAGTATTTATTGCCACCTTTCCCAACTTCTTTGTCACGTGTTGCTGGCATCAAATTCTAAAGTTAATGATTATTTGCAAAAAAAAATGTTTATCAATTTGAACATCAAATATGTTGTCTTTGTAGCATATTCAACTGAATATGGGTTGAAAATGATTTGCAATTAATTGTATTCCGTTTATATTTACATCTAACACAATTTCCCAACTCATATGGAAACGGGGTTTGCATCATGATCAATATTAAAGTGACGCACTCGATGGACAGTTGTTTGTCTGGTCCAGCAGGCCGGGGATGTTTTCTGTAGATTTTGGGTGAGCAATCCATTTATGTCGAAATAGCTTGTCTCCAAGCTCCATATTTATAGCGTCAAAATCACTTTCATTCCCCTCTCCCGGCTTCTGTCTGCTCCAACATCTCACTCTCTCTTCGTGCTCTCTTCTATAAGCAGCAGTATATTTAGCTTCAAAAGTATAAGGTAGTAAATCCTCATTTGTCCAAAAATAGTCCTCTTTGTTGTCGGTTATCAAGTCTGCCATGATTAGAACACACACTTGTGTTTGGTTCCGGGAGTAGGAACACACATGTGGCTAGAAGTCAGAAGTTCGTTGCTATGCAAACAGAAATCAATGCGCAGAAGAAATCAGTCCCAGAAATTATTCAACTGATCAAAATACGGTAAATATTGAACATATTACATATCGTTATGATCGTGTACATTATACATACAGTATATACTTGCAGTGTGTATATAAAACGTTGACGTTTTAAACGTTTTAAAGTTGTTTTAGAGAGCTTTGAAGGCTACAACGATGACTCCCATTAGTCGCATCTTTCAAGCGTTTATAATCTTTAAAATTGTATTAAAAAAAAAATGGATGTGTTTTTGTCTCTCATAATGATTGTGAACAATAGGCAAAATTCCAAAAAAGTACAGTTCTCCTTTAAATCTATCAACTATAATTTACAAAAAACAAATGCAGACAGAGTGGGATCTACTTGTTGACATTCCCATTCTACCACTTTTGGAGCAGTGCATTTAAAGTCTTAATGGGAGTAAAAATGCTTCAACTACCAGGAAGAAGATGATACTTGAAAGTCTGTGAATCTTCTTCAAGGCCAGGCAGGGTCACTTTCAGTTCAGATGTCTGCAAATTGTTATGACAGTTAAGTGTGATAGATAATGATAGTAATAATAATACCGTAGGTATACTTTGTCCAAATGAGAGGTCAACCTTATATTGGTGGGGGGTCTGAATTTTTCCGAAGGCTTTAACAGCTCTGATGACGAAAGTGGTCCTACTGAAGTCCACTGAGTCGTAACTCAGTTGCAGAGCACTACGAGTAAATGGAGAGACATTACTTTGTGTAATGAATTTTAACAAAAAGGAGAAAAACACCAAATGTCACCTGCAAGCAAGCACAGGTTTGAGATCATGAGGTGGTTTAGCTGGATTATCATAGGCATCTTTTAGCTGCAGAACAATGTCAAAGGGCTCTCCAATGTAAACTTTGGAGTCTTCACAATCCACAACTTTGAAACCCACAGCTGGCCCCTCTAGGAAGAGCACAAAATCCAACTATAAAGTGTTTTGGAGAATTGCGTATTACGTTTTTTTCCTCTTACCTTTGATTGTAAACTTGAGTGTGTAACTTGGAAGAGTGTTTCCTCCAAAGTTGGTGGAGTTATTTTCACCTGACACCGTGTTAAGGCCCAGAGTGTACTTCCCCAAATCCGAGATATTGTCTGAGGAGGATATATACAAATTATTCGTCAAAATTAAGTAACTGAAAAAGAATATGATACCTACGTATTTCCTTGAACCAGAATCCCCACTGCTGAGAATACTGGCAAACATACGAAGCCAGCACTCGATCTCCTTTCGGATCTGTGTGTAAAATGTAGATGTTACAATACTGTACACCATTCTGCTGATGAACAATCTGCACCATGGACAGAATTTCACACAATTTCAATCAGACAACTACTAAATTATTTATGAAGTCTCCACGAATAGAAACATATTAAACCGTGTGCCATTACAGTTGTAGCTCGTTTTTCTTGGTAATCCATTTCATAAGGTCATACAAGCAACTTTTCCAATAAAAGTAAATCAAATTTAAAAAAATAATGTAAATACAATTAATCTGTTCCAGAAAGCCAAGAATATTACCACAGAACCCATTTTATGGTGAAAATTAATAGTTTTATCAGCAGCAAACGATGTAAAATACATATACACAGTGGCGGGCCGTGCGTTTCCCACCTAGGCCTTCAGTGATGTCCTACTTAGGCCTTCTTCAATAAATACCTCTCAAAATACCATAATTTAGGTCGCCACATGACCACGGCTTGAAAAATATATATACAGAAACACACTTGTGCACCTCAATTTGTCACTAATGTACAAAACGGGCTATTTTTTTGGCATATTTAAAAATCAATAAACCCGCATCAAACGTGGTACTGTCAAACCTAAAATAATTGTAAAAAACATATTGAATGTGATAAAATATTTGAACTCAAAGTTTGTAATGCCATTTGTACCGCTTGTAGTTGGTTGATTCGAGTGGAAGTGGCAGGCAAACCATTTTATTGCCAGGACAGCTTAACTCGTTTCCGGGGTCGGCCAACTTCGTTTCACAATATCTAGTTTCGTTTTAAATATCCTTCTTGAAAATGCCCCTGCAAAGATCTATCTGCCACCTAATAATAATAATAATAATAATACATTTTATTTATAAGGTGCCTTTCTGGGCACTCAAGGACACCGTACAAGATCGAAACAATAACATCAAATTGGATAAAAACAACAATAATAACAACAACAAAGATAGAGAAGAAAAGATGATTATAATGAATAAGCAGTCAGGAATAGGTGTGTTTTGAGTCTTGATTTGAAGAGGGATATTGAGTCCAAGTTTCGAAGGTCTGGTGGCAAAGAGTTCCAAAGATGTGGGGCAGAGCGGCTGAAAGCTCGGGCACCCATGGTGGACAGTTTAAATAAGGGGACAGTGAGATGGATGGATGAAGAGGATCTTAGGGAACGTGAGGGCGTGGCGACATGGATCAGGTCAGAGAGATAAGATGGAGAGAGGTTATGGATGGCTTTGAAAGTGAGGAGAAATCAACATTTTGCTGTGCGTTTTTGTTGGTTAAAAAAGTGAGTACCACTGATTTCTCCGCTGGCCGGGTATGGCTCCGGTGCCACTTTCAACTTTCGTAAATCACAACTCGTGATTGGATACTTGAGAGTGACAAGAAGTGAGTATCCAATCACAGTCACGTTCAACGTAAGGCTACCGTCAACAACTTGTGATCTGATCGGCTACCGCAACTGTCTGTTAACTGAATGTCCTCCGTTCGTCAAACTGCACAGCTGCCGCTAATGTTGGTTCAGAAGAATTCATACAGCGCTGGCAACTAGCTAGCTGAATTTTGATTGGATAAAAAGCTCTAATTTAAAAACAGCAACACTGGAACCTAATATGACATGAAGAGAATATGATGAATACCTTTATTTATTTATGAAAATTAAAAAAAAAAAAAAAAAACTTTTATTAATTCATGATCATGATTTATGTTAGGCCAGCAGAGAAAGCCTTGCTGGCCCTGACGGCACACCACTGCGTATACGTGACTAAAATGGATAAATGATCATTTAACATCACTTTCACCTCTATTGAACACTTTTGTTGGTGAAGATGGCAGTGAGCAGGAGGGGGGGAAACACGGACGTCACCTTTTTATTTTGCTACGAGTTTCTTCTTGAATTCAACAGCTGGTCTCACTAGGGATGTGAATTTTAAAACAACTCATGATACAATTCGAAAATTCTCATCAATTCCCATGTCTAGCCATGGCAGAGTAAAACTTCACACTCGCGCAGCAATACGAACAACATTTTTCCAATTAGAGATGCTAGTTGTGTCTTTAGGTGTTAAAGGAGCTGTTTGCGGTCCTCTCTAAGGTTTCTCATTGTCATCCCACTGGGTTGAGATTTTCCTTGCCCTGATGTGGGATCCATACTTGCCAACCCTCCAGATTTTTCCGGGAAACTCCCGAATTTCAGTGCCCCTCCCGAAAATCTCCCGGTGCAACCATTCTCCCGATTTTCACCCGGACAACAATATTAAGGGCGTGCCGTGATGGCACTGCCTTTAGCGTCCTCTACAACCTGTCGTTGCGTCCGCTTTTTCACCATACAAACAGCGTGCCGGCCCAGTCACATGTTGAATGCAGCTTCTGCAGACATACGTAAGTGACTGCAAGACATACTTGATCAACAACCATACAGGTCACACTGAGGGTGGCCGTATGAACAACTTTAACACTGTTACAAATATGCGCCACACTGTGAACCCACACCAAACAAGAATGACAAACACATTCCGGGAGAACATCCGCACCGTAACACAACATAAACACAACAGAACAAATAACCAGAATCCCTTGCAGCCCTAACTCTTCTGGGCTACAATATACACCCCCGCTTCCACCAAACCCCGCCCCCCAACCCCGCCCCCCAATCTCTCGAATTCAGAGGTCTCAAGGTTGGCAAGTATGGTGGGATCTGAACTGAGGATGTCGTTGTGGCTTGTGCAGCCCTTTGAGACACTTGTGATTTAGGGCGATATAAATAAACTTTGATTGATTGATTGATTGTTCGAAACGTTTACACAGATGCCTAGAGGCCGCCCACTTTCCAAAGTATTTTGAGCGTTATATCCCGCCCTCTAATGTCTTCTCGGACGTATTGACGTAACTACGTACAGTACGTACATAACGCATACATGCGCTTTGGCTTTGGGTGTTAGTTAATTCAAATCGTTAGCCTTAGCGGTCATTTAATGCATGTTCTATCATAACAACAACATTGTTTGTTGCTTCTTTTGGACTGCTTTTGTGTGTGTGCAGTGTACACACACTCCCCTGCGCATACTTGTTGACGAGACAGGGTGAGTGACAGCCGCAAACACCAATCATTTTTTTCAGGCCAGTAAAAATGTATACGACATAAACTTAGCAATTCTGAAAAGTATAGACCTTTTAAAACAAATGTGTTATTTTGGTAACATGAGCTCGCCGGTACTGTTATTAGAGATGTCCGATCATATTGGCAGTCCGATATTACCGGCCGATAAATGCTTTAAAACGTAATATCGGAAACTATCGGTATCGGTGTCAAAAAGTAAAATGTATGACTTTTTAAAACGCTGTGTGTACACGGACGTAGGGAGAAGTACAGAGCGCCAATAAACCTTAAAGGCACTTCCTTTGCGTGCCGGCACAATCACATAATATCTACGGCTTTTCACACACAAGTGAATGCAAGACAAACTTGGTCAACTGCCATACAGGTCACACTGAGGGTGGCCGTATTAACAACTTTAACACTGTTACAAATATGCGCCCCACTGTGAACCCACACCAAACAAGAATGACAAACACATTTTGGGAGAACATCCGCACCGTAACACAACATAACAAATACACAGAACCCCTTGCAGCACTAACTCTTCCGGGACGCTATAATATGAACCCCCTTCACTAAATGTAGCGACTAAGTCAACTGGGTTGTAAACTGCTCTAAGCTGAAATGCAAATATGTTGGGCTAGTAGTGTCACATGGGGCTCTGCGCCGGCTGGAAGCAGAGAAGCACCATGCCTTTATGTTGCCCAGAGGAGACGATGAAAACAGACTAAATGCGCACAAATTTTAACCTGTTTGAGTTCACTTGGAGCAGTGTTTTTCAACCCTTTTTTGAGCCAAAGCACATTTTTGCGTTGAAAAAATCCAGAGGCACACCACCAGCAGAAATAATTTAAAAAAGAAACTCAGGTTGACAGTAAAAAAATTGTTGTTGCGATTGTTGGATGACTTTCGAAAGGGACAAGTGGTAGAAAATGGATAGAAAGGAGCCAGCTTAGGTGGTTCGGGCATCTCGTGCGGATGCCTCACGAGCGACTCCCTAGGGAGGTCCTCGTTGCACGTCCCACTGGGAGGAGACCCCGTGGCAGGCCAAGGACCAGATGGGGGGATTTCATCTCCTCTCTGGCCTGGGAACACTTCGGGATTCCCCAGGAGGAAGTTGCTAATGTTGCTCTGGAGACGGAAGTCTGGGGGTCTCTGCTGGAGCTGTTGTCCCCACGACCTGATTCCGGATAAGCGGTTGAAGATGGATGGATGGATGGTTGGATGGACTTTAAACCATAACCAAGCATGCATCACTATAGCTCTTGTCTCAAAGTAGGTGTACTGTCACGATCTGTCACATCAGGCTGTGACTTATTTTGAGTTTTTTGCTGTTTTCTTGTGTGTAGTGTTTTAGTTCTTGTCTTGCGCTCCTATTTTGGTGGCTTTTTTTCTCTTTTTGGTATTTACCTGTAGCAGTTTCATGTCTTCCTTTGAGCGATATTTCCCGTATCTACTTTGTTTTAGCATTAAAGACATGTTCAGTTGTTTTTATCTTTCTTTGTGGGGACATTGTCGATTGTCATGTCATGTTCGGATGTACATTGTGGAGACAATTATACTTATATAGTGAAGTAAATTTTATTTATATAGCGCTTTTCTCTAGTGACTCAAAGCGCTTTACATTGTGAAACCCAATATCTAAGTTACATTTTTTTAAAACCAGAGTGGGTAACACTGGGAGCAGGTGGGTAAAGTGTCTTGCCCAAGGACACAACGGCAGTGACTAAGTTGGCAGAAGCGGGGATCCAACCTGGAACCCTCAAGTTGCTGGCACGGCCACTCTACCAACCGAGCTATACCGCAGTCTTTGCTCCACAGTAAGTCTTTGCTGTCGTCCAGAATTCTGTTGTTGTTTACTTTGTAGCCAGTTCAGTTTTAGTTTCGTTCTGCAAAGCCTTCCCTAAGCTTCAATGCCTTTTCTTAGGGGCACTCACCTTTTGTTTATTTTTGGTTTATGGAAGAGTATTACACGGTTACTCTGCCGCAGAGGTGTGGACTCGAGTCACATGACTTGGACTCGAGTCAGACTCGAGTCATGAATTTGATGACTTTAGACTCGACTTGACAAAATGTAAAGAGACTTGCAACTCGACTTAGACTTTAACATCAATGACTTGTGACTTCACTTGGACTTGAGCCTTTTGACTTGACATGACTTGCTACTTTCTCCAAAACACAAAGCTTAAAAAGTAATTTGGGAGCGCTCCATAGCTTTCATTTTGTACGTGTCTGTCTATCTGTCAGCGTGTGTGCTGCGTGTCAGCGTGTGTGCTCTCAGTACAACAGCCAATCAAATTAGATCTACATTGTTTTCATCACACAGCATTCAGCCAATCAAATTGCAGGACAACCACCGAACAAGAGTTGTCAAACAATGCGGCAGAGAGAAACAATTATGCCAAAGTTGGTTTCATTCGGGTATAAAAACTACGACTTGGTCAACAAAAAACGAATTGCCGTATGCAAATCACGCAGTTGGAATATTACAGACGGAGACACAACAACTTCCAACTTCGTTCGACATTTGAAGTTGCCCAAAGAAGGGTAAGTTTTGAATGTAAGATAACGTTTATTGGCTAAGTAACATGACTTTTATTTGCTGCGTAGTTAAATCAGTGAGGCTTTAAACTCACTGCTAACGTCATAACCATAGACATGTTTTAAGGGTACGCAGCATCGAGCGCTACTGCCTACTGGCGCAGACGAGACGCGGGGCCGCCATCTTGGAGTGGTGATCCGCTCCACTCAGTGCAATTCATTTGTCAGGAGCAATGAACTGTCAGCGCATTTAATTCATTTTACCTCACTGAATACCACTCATTTTCACGCGGTTTTTTGTCATACGTGTAGCTATGATAACGGACACATGTTTTGGCAAGTTTTATTATTCATAGTTTGCTTAACAGTAATATAATATTCTTATACGCTATAAGCGACCAGACGTCCGAGATCAAAACTGGGAATATAAACTATCCCATAAACTATTTTTAAATTGAAGAAACAATATGATTAGGTTATATATACATGCGTATATCCTACATAAACAATGTATGAATACATTAGATATCTATATATCTTAGGGACCTATAGACTGTATCTCTGTTGCTGCAGCAGCAGAGAGTTTATTCTGTCTTGACACTTTGTATTGATATTTTGTATTACATTCTTCCCTTAAATGATCATGTTTTCAGTGATTGTTATATGTATTTTTTATGTATGTCGCTTTGGATAAAAGCGTCTGCCAAATACTTAAACATATATAAACACCTGAAAGTCTTTATATCAGCTAAAACCACCAATTTGTTTCACTGGATTCAGAATAAAACCAAATTCTGTTTTACCCAACAATGTTAGTATTTGAATATTGTTACTTGAAGACTTATTCCTGGTTACAATTATACTGTTAAGAAAGTATTGTCTTATATTTTGCCTAAAATGAGAATGCATCATAATCAGTGGCGGCTGGTGAATTTTGTTTTAGGTGGGGCTGAAAGTTTGTAAACCAAACCCCTGTAGGGGCGTCATCCTCCCCCAGAAGATTTATTTGTGATTTTCACATACAAATATTGAAGATCTTTGCTCCTTCTCAACTCTGTGGTAATGTTATTTTCATAAAATACAACCAATAGTATGTTAATGTTTGTTTTTGCAAATGTGTTTATTCTGTAAAGGAATGAGTTAAATGTTTAAAATTGTTTAAACTATTAAAATTACTGTTAATAGTGCTATTATGAATTGCAATGTCAGCACTATTTTTTTTCTTGCAATTTCAAATGCACTTGTTTTAATAAATAAATACAGCGTTTTAAAAGCATACACAATCTGTGTAAAAATATTAGTCTGCGGTTAAAAGGACTTGAAAAGACTCGAAACTCAAAATGCAGGACTTGGGACTCGACTTGAGACTTTCCAGTCTTGACTTTGGACTTGACTCGGGACTTGCCTGTCTTGACTCGGGACTTGACTTGAGACTTGAGGGCAAAGACTTGAGACTTACTTGTGACTTGCAAAGCAATGACTTGGTCCCACCTCTGCTCTGCCGAGCTCTAGACAGCACCGACATTCAAGAACAACACATCATTTGCAGACTATAATTACTGGTTTGCAAAAAATATTTTTAACCCAAATAGGTGAAATTTGATAATCTCCCACGGCACACCAGACTGTATCTCACGGCACACTAGTGTGCCGCGGCGCATAGTGGTTGAAAAACAGACTTAGAAGATAGGTGAGTAAAAAAAATATTTTCCACGATAATTTTGATCATTCCCAGGACATTTTTCTTATATGTAATTCCATATGTTGAGTGGACAATTGGTTAATAATTGTCCAGGTTTTGTGTGAAACCATGGCAAAATTTTGGAAAAAATATTGGTTAAAAATCGAATCTTTATGGAAAGTGTGGTGTACAAAAGGTACCGATGTATTTTCACTACACTTTTTTCAGCACAGGACCTCTTACCATGAAATATCAGGCTCTGCATAACACTCAGTTTTTTCTTTGATCTCTGTCGCATTGACGGCATCCTGGAAATAGATTCTTCCTTCTGGTTAAGAATTTCAACGTTTAAGGGCCCTTAAAATCAAAAGCATGTTTTGAGTTTTTCAGAACATTATAAAAAGCACACATTTGGAGTCATGCACCGTACCTAACGGAGTCCCAGCTGGAATCACATCGTTTTGTGACCAGGGATCGCCTTGAGACCATTTCACTTTCAGCTTATCTGGAACCCTGGAAAAGATTAGACGTAACCGATCATGAAGTGTTGAGTGTTTTGGATAAAAGGTCAATTACGGACTTGGCGAGGTCCTTGCTGATGCTCATCTGAATAGCCTCTTTAGTGGCGGTCTTGTCAATCTTGGATATGGGTACTATCTTGGTCTCGTCGTACAGCGCTCTGGGTTCCTGGGAGTCATAGACACTTATCGAGGAGTCATTTGAAAAAGTTGACTCAGTTATGAATAAATGCATGGACTTTAAAGTACATGTGATTAATAAAAAACTACACAGAAAAAAGGTTTCACTTTATGTCATTACATCATTTCAGTTTGAGCGTGCAAACTACTCACCCATTCAATTTCTACGTGTCCTCCTGTGGCAAAGACGTCGCTGTTGTAAGTTCCATACAGCAAAAACTGAACAATAGTACCGTGCATAATTGGCAACGTTTTTTGCGTCTTTATCTGTGTGAACATTAGAAAAGTATAGTAGAATGAATACTCATCTAAATGTGTGTGTCTGAATACCTTTCCCCATGTAGCGCACGCAAGTTCTCACCTGTTGGCCCTTAGTGAAGGTTTTGTTGCCCCATTGGATGGCAGAGAACGTGGCCCAGGGATGCTGATGTTTCTTGACGGCCACATCCGTCCGTGTGATGGTGCTCATGTAGGTCAGGAACTTGACTTGCTTGTCATACTTCTCGTGGCAGTGGAGGAGCCACTGCGTGAATTCTTTCTGGATGTTTCTCCTTCGTGTCTGAAGAAGACACAGAGGCTTGTTGTCAGGGGCAGCGTCTTTCTTGTGTTTTGGCAGCATCAAGAGATTCTAAAGCTGGCGTTTGAGTGACAGTAGCAAAACATGATGCTGACTCTTAGGCTTCACCTTTGCCTCCAGTTTGTGTTTAATTGAAAATGCAAAACCTAGTGTTTGATTATTCAGCCATTTATTTTAATTGTATTTGAATATCTATTTACAAATCCCAAAACCAGTGAAGTTGGCACGTTGTGTAAATCGTAAATAAAAACAGAATACAATGATTTGCAAATTCTTTTCAACTTATATTCAATTGAATAGACTGCAAAGACAAGATATTTAATGTTCGAACTAAGAAACTTAATAATTGTTTGCCCAAAAAAATTAACTCAGAATTTAATGGCAGCAACACATTGCAAAAAAGTTGGCACAGGGGCATTTTTACCACTGTGTTACATGGCCTTTCCTTTTAACAACACTCAGTAAACGTTTGGGAACTGAGGAGACCAATTTTTGAAGCTTTTCAGGTGGAATTATTTCCCATTTTTGCTTGATGTACAGCTTAAGTTGTTCAACAGTCCAGAGTCTCCGTTGGCGTATTTTACGCTACAAAATGCGGCACACATTTTCAATGGGAAACAGGTCAGTCTAGTACCCGCACTGTTGTATCACGTGCAGAATGGGGCTTGGCATTGCCTTGCTGAAAAAAGCAGGGGCGTCCATGATAAAGTTGCTTGGATGGCAACATATGTTGCTCCAAAACCTGTATGTACCTTTCAGCATTAATGGTACCTTCACAGATGTGTAAGTTACCCATGCCTTAGGCACTAATACACCCCCATACCATCACAGATGCTGGCTTTTGAACTTTGCACCTATAACAATCCGGATGGTTCTTTTCGTCTTTGTCCGGAGGACACGATGTCCACTGTTTCCAAAAACTATTTGAAATGTGGACTCGTCAGACCAAAGAACACAGGGACGGTGTGGCGAAGTTGGGAGAGTCGCCGTGCCAGCAATCTGAGGGTTACTGGTTCAATCCCCACCTTCTACCATCCTAGTCATGTCCGTTGTGTCCTTGAGCAAGACACTTCACCCTTGCTCCTGATGGGCCTGGTTAGCGTCGTGCATGGCAGCTCCCGCCATCAGTGTGTGAATGTGTGTGTGTGAATGGGTGAATGTGGAAATAGTGTCAAAGTGCTTTGAGTTCCTTAAAAAAAAGGTAGAAAAGCGCTTACAAGTACAACCCATTTACCATTACCATTTACCATTTAACACTTTGCATCAGTCCATCTTAGAGGAGCTCGGGCCCAGTGAAGCCGGCGGCGTTTCTGGGTGTTGTTGATAAATAGCTTTCGCTTTGCATAGTAGAGTTTTAACTTGCACTTACTGATGTGGCGACCAACTGTAGTTACTGACAGTGAATTTCTGAAGTGTTCCTGAGCCCATGTGGTGATATCCTTTACACACTGATGTTGGTTTTTGATGCAGTACCGCCTGAGGGAATCCAAGGTCACGGGCATTCAATGTTACGTGCAGTGATTTCTCCAGATTCTCTGAACCTTTTGATGATATTACAGACCATAGATGGTGAAATCCCTAAATTCCTTGCAATAGCTCGTTGAGAAATGTTGTTCTTAAACTGTTCGACAATTTGCTCACGCATTTGTTCACAAAGTGGTGATCCTCTTCCCATCCTTGTTTGTGAATGACTGAGCATTTCATGGAAGCTGCATTTATAGCCAATCACGGCACCCACCTGTTCCCAATTAGCCTTGTGCCAGCTTTTTTGAAACATGTTGCCGGTTTTAAATTCAAAATGAGCTAATATTTGCAAAAAATAAAGTTTTCCAGTTCAAACGTTAAGTATCTTGTCTTTGCAGTCTATTCAATTGAATATAGGTTGAAAAGGATTTGCAAATCATTGTATTCTGTTTTTATTTACCATTTACACAACATGCCAACTTCACTGGTTTTGGGGTTTGTATCTATTTGAGAGTATAGCATAATAGGACACAATTTGAAAAGACTACTGTACCAGACAACTTTATAGACAATCAGAGGAGTGACAAAGATCCTATACAATATCAGCACGAATAATACATACTTTTTAATTATTTTGTAGAGAAGAATGTTTCAGTAGAACAAGCTTAATCAAGTTCTATACAGTGATCATATGGGTTCTGCATGCTGAATTAAAGTTCAGCTGTTACATTTTGTTTTCTTATGAATTAATGAATGATCTTTATTGTCATTGTGCATGTACAGGTACAGGTCCAACAAAATTTAGATTGCTTCCCTGAGGTACTTTGCATTTTTTTAAAAAGAAGAAACCACACAATATACAAAAACAACACGATATACACAATATGCAATATACAATGTGGCCTAAGACCACTCTAGGAGGCAATGTAAAAGAAAACGAGACAGTAAAAAGTATAAAGTGACTAGAGAGGAGTAATGCTGAATCACAGTGTGCTAAGGGGGTGGGAGTCAGCATTTCCTACCTCCTATGCTGTGCAGGCTTTTTATTGTGGATTAATTGTGTGAATAAATATGATAAATATTGTCCAGTCGGCATGTAATCGCTGATTGCACAGTCCCGGATCGTGATTGACCGGTGGCTTCCTCATGTTGCACGTGAGGGAGTTTTTGTTTTTTGTTTTTTTTACAATTTAGCTGCGTTTAGTGCAGTTATGGCCCGGGGGTAGAAACTGTTCCTGAGTCTATTTGTGCGGGTTCGCATGGTTCTGAAACGTCTGCCGGAAGGCAGCCGATCGAAGTGGCTGTTGCCGGGGTGGGATGGGTCCTTGAGTATGTTGGCTGCCTTCTTCAGGCAGCGGGAGTTATGCTCTTGAGTCTCATTTGAGAGTACGTATTAATTTCAGTTTGTCCTCGTCTCATCCCCGTAGTCAGGAAGTAGTCTACTGCCATTAAGGTGAATGTAAGTACCATAGGTAACATTTAATTATATTGCACCTTTCACAGACAAAAGTACAGTTTAAATATTAGATATGACAACATAAAAGGCCAATATAAATATATAATGTAAAATACAATATACACTAATAATCTAAAAACACAATATAAAAGACACCGCCCAAGAGTAGCCAATTAAAAAGCCACAACAAGTAAACGAGTCAGTAGCGCACAATGAGGTCGGAAGATTGTTCCAAAGCATGGGAGCAACAGCCTGGAACAATCGGTCACCTCGAGTGCGTGGAACCTTCAGCAGATTCTGATCCATAGACGTCAGAGCCCGAGCATGGGTGTTAGGCTGGATCAGATCACTGAGGTAGGAAGGAGCCTGACCATGCAAGGTTTCAGAAAGCTACAACCAGAATTTTGAACTTGATCGTATAGGACACTGGCAGTCAATGATGTTCTTTTAAAACAGGGGATATCTGGGTCTTCCTATTCTACGGGTCAGAATTCTCCCTGCAGAGTTTTGCACTAATTGCAGTCGGAGCGCTCCTTCTTGTTCAGACATAAAAACAGACTATTACAATAGTTTAAATGCGGGTACACAAATGTTCCAGATCAATCTGTGACACCATTTCCCCCATGTGCCAGTCTAGTATTTTGTTGAGCCTTGCAAAGTGTTGGCCAGGAAGTATTGAACTTCTTACACACTAGGACAGACCTGGGCATTCTGCGGCCCGCGGGCCGCATCCGGCCCTTTGTGCGTCCCTGTCCGGCCCGCGTGAGGCCAATTATAAATTACAAAATAAATTTTAAAAAGTATCTATGTCGAGTGTGCAATACAACGGTGCTGCTTTTGTTTTGAAAATCGTTATTTGTATTACTTCCGTGTGGACGTGTGCGTGATTGTGAGTGAATGTGAACAACTGCAATTACAAAATAAAGTTGAAAAAACATCTATGTCCTGCGCGCAATACAACTGTGCTGCTTTTATTTTGAAAAGTATTATTTATGGGCGTGTGTCCGTGTGTAGCCTGCGAGTGAAGGTGCACATGCAGCGACAAGTGATGCACGGTTTACACCCGAGACGCCAAAAAGAGAAAAGTTGATGAGGAATGCCGTGTTTTCAACAACACATGAACTGCAAAGCAACGTCCCCTCACCTAAGGTGCGTGCCTGCGCAATTGCGCACTGCTCAAGCGTCCGCTGCGCGCAGCAAGTATATGCCGCGCACCAAATCAAATCCCATCTGAATTATAAACAAAATAAACATATTTATTCTATGGAATTTTGCAATGCAACTTTGAGTGACAGTGACAACAAGCGGCCCTAATGGTGTTCGTCAACACCGTTCAATTGAACACCGTTCAATTATTGTAACGTCTATCGAGATGCTTCGAGGACAGGAATTATATCGATCACTTTATTGAACAAAACTGTTTATATTCGGACATAACCACACCAAAAACATGAGTAAAACAATTCTATCTCGAAAAACTAGTCATTTTCTGCCGTACAAACCAGGCCAAAACCAACTTGTCATCTGTCACCAACACGCATAGCACTAAACCACTGGTGCGTTTAAGGCCACACAAAAAGTCGGACAACTCAAACACCACACAAAGTTACACTATGACTCCTCAGTCATACGTGTGCTTATTTTACTGTCATTTATTATTAATGTTAATTTATATATATTAGTCATGGAATGCTGTTACACACACTATGTTGAAGTATTACTATTATTATTATTATTATTATTATTTATCTTACGGTATATATCAAAAATAATATTGAGCAAAATTTAATTGAAATATTGTCGATGTGGCCCTCCAGCAGTGCTCGGGTAGCTCATGCGGCCCCCGGTAAAAATTAATTGCCCACCCCTGCACTAGGAGATTGTAACATTAATTTAGTTCAGTGGTTCTTAACCTTGTTGGAGGTACCGAACCCCACTAGTTTCAAATGCGCATTCACAGAACCCTTCTTTAGGGAAAAATAAAATGTGTTTTATTTCTTTCAAATCCAAGACAAATTTATATGTTTTTTTTTACTGGTGCAGAAAATTAACCGTGCATGAACATCACCTTGTTCAAAGAACAAAACCAAGACAGAGCATGAACTCACAACAAATTACACACCTGCAAATCAGTGTGACTTCTGCTGTTGCCTTTGAGAGTCCAGTTTAGATATGCTTGGCTTCACCTTGGCAAGTGCCATGCTCATGAAATTTTCACTGCAAGGTCTGTTCCTTTTCTTCGTTTTTATGTCCAGCACCTTCGAAAGGATTGCTCGCAAAGACTGGGGGTATCCATAATTCGCCGATAGGGAGAAGTTTTCATTTACACGATGAGTCAGTGTGTCTTGACCTCCGCGGCGGAGGCTCCGCCGAACCCCTAGAGTTCAATCGAACCCAGGTTAAGAACCACTGATTTAGTTGTAGTTTTGATTGCCAAATTTGGAGGTGTTGAAATAAAAAATTGCTAATGCTTATTGTAGCATGTATAAAGCGAATCCAATATAAATTACCATTGAGCCAGCACACTTTCTCATGCATTTCCTATTGTGTGGAATATTACAGAGAAGTTAGTTTGTATCTCATGTAGGTTTTATCGACGTACATATTTATGTTCAGTTTTACAGCATTTAGAAGTAAAGATTCTCAAAATGCTCTCAAATGGACACAACCTGGTATGTTTGCTGAGCTACCAAAAACAGACGTTGGCGGAAGCAGAACAGACTGCTTGCCTCGGAGCTCTTACTGTATATTGGACGTTTTTGTGGGTGGATATATTTCGGCACCTGCATTCTTGCTCATAGACTGATTTCAATATTATATCGGGACATCGCTATTATTTGTGTGATTTAGGGCAGGGGTTCTTAACCTTTTTGACCTTGGGGCCCAACTTTTCCACTACAGAGGAGCACCGGGCCCACTCAAATATTGTCACACAGAATAAATTTACATACAATCATGTTAGGCTAAAATAAATAAACAAATAATGACATTTGATTCTTAAATACACTGTCAATACACTTCAAGTGCAAATGAAAATACAGCTTTGCCACTTTAGTCATAATTTTTGCAATCAAGAAACTTAAATCTTGAATAAATAATTTTTTTTGAGAATGTCATTACTGCCACAAGTGGTGTAAACATGTATTACAACTGAGTACCACTGCGGCCCATACTGACCACAGCTGTGAGCATACTTGCCAACCTTGAGTCCTCCGAATACGGTAGATCGTAAATAATCCGTTCATGAATGAGTATATCCGTTCGGCCGTGTTCAATGGAGAAGTCTGATCTACAAAATGTGCAGGCAGCATACCCCTTCCCCTTCGAGCTGTCCTGGATGAACTGAAATTATTTTTTCCAATGATTTTGGAACTTGCAAGCGTACTTCTTCTTACTCGTCGTCGCCATGTCTCTTCTTCGTTCTTCTGCTTCGTCTCTGTTATGTTTTTGGACTTTACTACTTGCCGTAGTTTTGAAGCAATGCATGATGGGAATCCGGATGGTGTGTGTCAGTGTATTAACGTGCCGGCTGGAATAAACACACGCTGAGAAATAGCTCCGTGCCTGCCTACTTTATGGGTTATAGATAAACCTATGGATAACGGAGACATATATAATAGTCTCCTATTCAGGTGAGAGAGGACGCTAAAGGCAGTGCCTTTAAGGCACGCCCCCAATATTGTTGTCCGGGCGGAAATCGGGAGAAATCCGGGAGAATGGTTGCCCCGGGAGATTTTCGGGAGGGGCACTGAAATTCGGGAGTCTCCCGGGAAAATCGGGAGGGTTGGCAAGTATGGCTGTGAGACTGATCATTTTTGGCGGCCAAAAAATGATGGTTAAGAAACACTGATTTAAGGGATGTATCCTTACCCTGCAGTTTGTGCCCTATACAGTATGTGTCAATAGAAATGTATGGCATCACTATTTATGTGGCCTTTAATCTTAATCATGCTGTATAATGCCAACATTTAATTTACACCATATATTTAGAAAGTAACCAGATACTTGTATTTTTCAAGCAATTATTGTTACATAACAAACGGCCAACCTTAGCGCCAATATAGTGTATAAGCACCTGTCCATTCACATCGCAGGTGAAGATGATGTCCTTGCTCTTTAGTTTCACCTCCAGGTCTATGAAAGTGAGCTTGTTCGTGGTCACCTGGAATTTGTCATTGGCAAAGAGCACGCCTGAAAACCGACTGTAGCACTCTGCTGGCACCTTTGAGCCTTTGGGCAGAGCACACCAGTCAAACCTGTAGCATCATTAACAGAAAAACATGTTTTTCAAAGAGGCTTTCATAGTATTGTCATTGGGATAAAACTGTAAATGTAGTCAAAATAGTAATAGATGTAGTGCTGAATTAAAAGACATACTCTGATATTGTGGTGTATGGTATGAGTCTTCCATTCCAGTAACATTCAAATATGGGTCTCTTCCCTCTCGCTTGAGTCAGGAATCCAGGTTCTATATTGTCATCTTCCTCATCAACAGGTGCTGAGGGTTAGCAAAGAAGCAACACATGAACGCTTGTAGTCTTGGGAAAGTAAACAGTTGCAATTGAGGGCAACACAACACATGCTTCAAGTCATTGACACCAATTATACCAAATTACATGGAAACAAATATATTTGAATTAGGCCTCAGATCTGGATACGCCTCTGATATAAGGTAGATTGAATATCTGTCAAGGGAATGCAGTAGAAACACACTTGTATCTACCCAAACTATATCTGGGGGCCGGTGTGTATGTGTATATATATATATATATATATATATATATATATATATATATATATATATATACACACACTACCGTTCAAAAGTTTGGGGTCACCCAAACAATTTTATGAAATAGCCTTCATTTCTAAGAACAACAATAGACTGTCGAGTTTCAGATGAAAGTTCTCTTTTTCTGGCCATTTTGAGCGTTTAATTGACCCCACAAATGTGATGCTCCAGAAACTCAATCTGCTCAAAGGAAGGTCAGTTTTGTAGCTTCTGTAACGAGCTAAACTGTTTTCAGATGTGTGAACATGATTGCACAAGGGTTTTCTAATCATCAATTAGCCTTCTGAGCCAATGAGCAAACACATTATACCATTAGAACACTGGAGTGATAGTTTCTGGAAATGGGCCTCTATACACCTATGTAGATATTGCACCAAAAACCAGACATTTGCAGCTAGAATAGTCATTTACCACATTAGCAATGTATAGAGTGTATTTCTTTAAAGTTAAAACTAGTTTAAAGTTATCTTCATTGAAAAGTACAGTGCTTTTCCTTCAAAAATAAGGACATTTCAATGTGACCCCAAACTTTTGAACGGTACAGGCAAACGTTTGGACACACCTTCTCCTCATTCAATGCGTTTTCTTTATTTCATTCTCTCGATGAGAATGCCAAGAGTGTGCAAAGCAGTAATCAGAGCAAAGGGTGGCTATTTTGAAGAAACTAGAATATAAAACATGTTTTCAGTTATTTCCCCTTGTTTTGTTAAGTACATAACTCCACATGTGTTCATTCTTAGTTTTGATGCCTTCAGTGACAATCTAAAATGTAAATAGTCATGAAAATAAATAAAACGCATTGAATGAGAAGGTGTGTCCAAACGTTTGGCCTGTACTGTACATACATACATACATACATATATACATACACACACACCAATTATACTGTATATATGGCATGATAACTGCAGGATATATCCATGTAACAGTGAATCACTGATGAATATATATATTTCCGGTTTATTCTTTTATTTCTGATTCTTAACATGACACTGAGTTTGTGTGCGTGTTTTTTGACACAATATTTTAGCTGTAAAAAGTGTCACAAATTCTGCTGTATGTGTTCCTGGTTCCCTTTTTTAAGGAGCACTTTAAGCATGTGTAGGTTGTTCAGCTTTAGTCGAAGAAATTCCTAAAATGCAGTAGAAAAGCGTAAAAACACAGTACAGACAATACAAACACAATATGACTGATAAAAAATAAAAAAAATTAATATGACAGACCACCCCAAAAAACTGAATGAAATTTTACAGCCTTTTCGCTGAATAAAATAATGTATATGAAAATAAATAATGTGAGTGAATGACTTGTTTGACATTTGTTTTGAAAATAAAGTCAGCTTGGTTTTGAAAGCTCTGACATTTGTGTACATTTCATGTACAAACTGACCTTTGCCTTGTAGCTTTACATTCAGCACATTCAGGTGTGCCAGTATGTCCACAGCAAACGCTAAATCACAAAGCCAATCGGTGTCATTCAGCTCAGGGAAAGTGTCAGCTTTTTCAAAGTTGCTCCAAAAATTTGATGATCTCCTGTTTTAGCTCCCACACACGTTGACATACTTTGCCCAAACTTAACCAGCGGACATTTGAATGGTAAAGCAGTGTCTTCAAGAAATAAAATAAACTGACAATGGTGAAGTGTCCTCGCACGAATAAAGTTAACGAGCTTCATAACTGGCTTCAGTACGTGGTCAAGCTGCAATACAGATTTGCACAGGGCCTCCTGGTGGACTTTGCAGTGTAAAAAAGTACCTAGTGTTGGGGGTTGTCGTCTTTCACCCTCTCCTGGATTCTTTTTAGTAACCCGATGTTTTCTTCTGTGAGATTTGGCGACCCATCTGTGGTAATTATTAACTATACGGATAACTTTAACAAAAACTCCTCAAAACAGCCCACTACCTATAATATGGGCTTTTTAAACATACGATCATTGTCTCCCAAAACGTTATTTGTTAATGATAAATAAATGATAAATGGGTTATACTTGTATAGCGCTTTTCTACCTTCAAGGTACTCAAAGCGCTTTGACAGTATTTCCACATTCACCCATTCACACACACATTCACACACTGATGGAGGGAGCTGCCATGCAAGGCGCTACCAGCACCCATCAGGAGCAAGGGTGAAGTGTCTTGCCCAAGGACACAATGGACGTGACTAGGATGGTAGAAGGTGGGGATTGAACCCCAGTAACCAGCAACCCTCCGATTGCTGGCACAGCCACTCTACCAACTTCGCCACGCCATAATGAGGTCATTAGAGACAACAATCTTAACGTCATTGGTCTCAGTGAAACCTGGCCCAAACCAGACGATTTATTTGCGCTGAATGAGGCATCTCCTCCTAACTATACGAATGCGCATATTGCCCGTCCCCTTAAAAGGGGCGGGGGGGTCGCACTAATATACAATGAAAACCTTAACCTTACCCCTAGCCTAAGTAATAAATATAAATAGTTTGAGGTGCTTACTATGAGGTCTGTCGCACTGCTGCCTCTCTATCTGGCTGTTATATACCGCCCCCCAGGACCTTATTCGGACTTTATCAGTGAATTCTCAGAGTTCGTCGCTGATCTAGTGACGCACGCCGACAATATAATCATAATGGGAGACTTTAATATCCATATGAATACCCCATCGGACCCTCCGTGCGTGGCGCTCCTGACTATAATTGATAGCTGTGGTCTTACACAAATAATAAATGAACCCACGCCTCGCAACGGTAATACGATAGATCTAGTGCTTGTCAGGGGGGTCACCACCTCCAAGGTTATGATACTCCCGTGTACTAAAGTAATGTCCGATCATTACTGTTGGAATAATTGTTTGTAAGTTATCACAAAAGAAACGTTGTATTACATTATGTTCCTGATAAGGAACATAATGGCCTACCAAGAGGAAGAAGACTCGTAAAACTCCACTGTGACTTCAACACGGACAGATGGCAGGATCTGCTCAACTTCCCAAGGAACTCTTTTGAAGTGTTTTACGAACGCTCTTTGAAGTATTTTAGAGGAACTCTCTTTGAAGTATTTAACAAACTCTCTTTGAACTATTTGGTAACCAAAGGCAACACTATTTACGACCCGCTGCCCTCTTGAAGCAGCTGTGGGCAGGTGGGGGGAGAAAGTCAAATAAAGAAAGGAGGACGCCAATCTCTGGCAGTGCGTGGTGCAGGGCTGTACAGGGAGTGCAGTGGCCACGTGGCTCCAAATTTAATTCTGTCTCTGTTTGATTCTTTGCCTCTTGTCTGATTAATAGATGTCAACAGTGTTTGAACCTGACAATTACCTTATAAAATTCGAAGTTCTGACTCATTGTCAACAAGCTATAAATAATAATAATAATAATAACTGCTTTAGCAGCTGCAACATTAATGCTGCCACAACGATGACTCTTGCTGGCCTACTGCTTTCGGTAATGGCACCATTCCCAAATTATGTGGGCTCTATTGATAACCTCACTAACAACTTTAACGACGCCCTGCGCAAAACCATTGATAGTATAGAACCGCTAAAACTAAAAAGGGCCCCTAAAAGGCGTACCCCATGGTTTACAGAAGAAACTAGAGCTCTTAAATTATCATGTAGGAAGCTGGAACACAAATGGCACGTGACTAAACCTGAGGTTTTCCAGAAAGCATGGAGTGATAGTTTAATAATTTATAAACGCATGGTTACCTTAGCTCAGCGTTTCTCAAAGTGTGGGGCGTGCCCCACTGGTGGGGAATAGAGACATGACAGGTGGGGCGCGAGGAACGGGAGGAAATTTCACTTTACATTTTTTTTTTTTTTTAAATTATATTCTTAGATTTTTTTTTTTACTATGCTTTCATTTTCTATACACACTGTAAATCACTTTGTGATTCTGTCTGTGAAATCCGCTATATAAATAAATGTAAATTACTTATTTTTCCTGTAGGCTTTAAATTTCTAGGTAGGAGCGAAAGTTTGACAGACATAGCAACAGTAACTAATGGGGGCGGGGCTAAGCGGAAGCTTTGTGAATGGCGAGTCACTGTGCGAGGATTTGCTGTTTTGCAAATACATAAAAAATAGAGCCACTGCTGATGAGCTGTTCGAGATAATGGACAGTTTCCTCAAAGAACACAACCTTAAATGGGAAAACTGTGTGGGCTTTTGCTCTGATGGCGCACAGACCATGGCAGGGTAAAGAAACGGGCTGCAGGCTCTAATAAAGAGGGTTGCGCCAAATGCGCATTGGACACACTGTGTCATTCACCGGGAAGCACTCGCGTCAAGGCAGCTCAGCCCCTAACTCAATGAGGTTTTAACAGTGGCAGTGTCAAGCCTGCAACCCCGATTTGAAAAGCTGTGCAGTGCAAAACAGGCTCATTGCAGCCACTAATGCTGGAGTACTGTAAAACTCATGTTCACTTGCCCTGTCTTGCCAAAATGCATAGCTCCTCCTTTTTTTTTCAAAGATTGCAAAGTGGCACTTTTATTTGATTTATTATTGAACTTGATGCTAGTTATTTGATTTATTATTGAACTTGATGCAAGTTATAACACTTTTATTTGATTTATTATTGAACTTGATGCAAGTTATAACAATTGTTTTGATTTATTATTGAACTTGATGCAAGTTATAACACTTTTTTGATTTATTAATGAACTTGATGCAAGTTATAACACTTTTGTTTTATTTATTATTGAACTTGATGCAAGTTATTTGATTTATTATTGAACTTGATGCAAGTTATTTTATTTATTTTTGAACTTGATGCAAGTTATACCACAGCTGCACAGTTATTTTATTTATTATTGAACTTGATGCAAGTTATACCACAGCTGCACAGTTATTTTATTTATTTTTGAACTTGATGTTATTTTATGTTATTGAGTTTGAATGTATACAACTTGATGTTACTTGATGTTCAATAAATTTGAAAATGTTAAGCTTGGCATTAGCGTTCTGTTGGGGAGATGGGGGCAGGTGGGGCTTGAAAACTCCCCCTTGTCCAAAGTGGGGGATGACAAAAAAAGTTTGAGAACCACTAGCTAAAGCTAAATACTACTCAAATCTCATCCGCCTCAACAAAAACGATCCTAAATATTTGTTCAGTACAGTAGCATCGCTAACCCAACAAGGGACTCCTCCCAGTAGCTCCACCCACTCGGCAGATGACTTTATGAATTTCTTTAATAAGAAAATTGAACTAATTAGAAAGGAGATTAAAGACAACGCATCCCAGCTACAACTGGGTTCTATTAAGACAGATAAAACTGTATATATACGACAGATATTTCCCCCCAGCCCCCCCTTGAAGATGACCACATCTGCGGTCCTCTCCAAGGTTTCTCATTGTCCCATTGGGTTGAGTTTTTTCTTGCCCTGATGTGGGATTTGAACAGAGGATGTCGTTGTGGCTTGTGCAACCCTTTGAGACACTCGTGATTTAGGGCTATATAAATAAACATTGATTTATGGATTGATATTAACTAGATCCACTCGACGTCCATTGCACCGGTTGTCCCCCCCTGAGCGACCGGTGCAATATATCATATATATCATGACGACTCCCGCCACGCTGTTAAATAAGTCCTCTCCTGTCATTTTTTCCTTTTAGGGATTCCATGGCCAAAAACTCCTCTTATCTCAAAATTGTCATTAATCCCTCTGATGAAAATCAAAAGATGAGCGGTGTCCCGAATGTCATTACTTTCATCCAGTGCCAAGTAGGGTTGTACAGTTTTAGTATATTTTCGGTACTATACCGCCTCTGAAAAGTACCGGTTCGCCACCCCCCAGCACCCCTGTCATTGTCACGTCGTGTTATTGCTGGTTTACGAGCAGACGAGCATGTTCAGCAGTGCACAATCATGGAGTACTTACAAGCAGACACAGTGTGTAGACAGAAAAGGGAGAACGGACGCATTTTGGCTTAAAAACTAACCATATAAGTGAAGTTATAACACTGAAACGCCCTCAGGAAGAGGTGCTTTAAGACATGACTAGCTAGTTAGCGGCTAGAGTCCAGCCCCAGTCGGCAGTGTTTTAGCTACTTCTAAATCACTAATCCTCGCCTCCATGGCGACAAATAAAGTACGTTTCTTACAAGTATCATCCCTGCAGGTCAAGGAATAGCTAAACACGCTTCACTACACACCGTAGCTCACCCGCGTCAAAATGTAAACAAAGGCCATTGGTGGATCTACACCTAACATCCACTGTCCAAGTACAGGTGCGTATCAAGTCGATACTATTATGATTACGTCGATATTTTTTGGCATCACAACATCTTATTTCTTTTCTTTTTTAAATGTATATTATTTTTATAAACCCAGGAAATATGTCCATGGACACATGAGGACTTTGAATTTGACCAATGAATGATCCTGTAACGACTTGGTATCGGATTGATACCCAAATTTGTGGTATCATCCAAAACTAATGTAAAGCATCCAAACAACTGAAGAATAAATGATTTTAAATGATTTTATGACATTTTAACAGAAGTATAAATAGAACATGTTAAAAGAAAAAGTAAGCAGGTATTAACAGTAAATGAACAAGTAGATTAACATTTCATTTTCTACCACTTGTCCTTAATAATTTTGACAAAATAATAGAATGATAAATGACACAATATGTTACTGTATACGTCAGCAGACTAGTTAGGAGCCTTTGTTTGCTTACTTACTACTAAAAGACAAGTTGTCTTGTATGTTCACTATTTTATTTAAGGACAAACTTGCATTAAGAAACATGTTTAATGTACCCTAAGATTTTTTATTAAAATAAAGCCAATAATGCAATTTTTTGTGGTCCCCTTTATTTAGAAAAGTATCAAAAAGTACCGGAAAGTATCGAAATAATTGTGGTACCGGTACCAAAATATTGGTATCGGGACAACACTAGTGCCAAGAAACATAATGTAAATGACTCTATTTTGTCGTTGAGCTTGCTACCTAAGTATTCGTCAATTAGCTCCACAGGGCTAGTCACTGTCCTGCATGATAAGATTTTTTTTCAAATTTGTTCCTGCTCTCAGGGCACAAAACATCTGATGTCGCCACCATGCACTATTTTAGAAACTCTCCTTCGGAAAAAGGCTTACTCGTCTTGACTAATTTGAATGCCAGTAGATAACTTGCCTTTGTGCTTGATTCTTGGATGGTAGTCCGTCGGACTACCATCCAGATGTTTTGCTGAGCCCGCAGATTAGCTTCCAACTTCTGAGCACTAGCGGTCCGTTCTTGCATTGCATAATTAGCGTGCTTGGTGGAGAAATGACGACTTGCGTTGTATTCCTTCAAAACCGCAACGGTTTCTTGGCAAATAAGACATACAGCCTTTGACCGGACTTCAGTGAAAAAGTATTTAGTTGTCCATTCCTTATTAAACACCCCGCATTTGCTGTCAACATTTCTCATTGTTGCAAATTGGTTCTGCTGTCAGAGCAGCAGCAGTAGAAAAAGTGTACCTGGGCTGTGCAATCAATTAAGCATACTGCAGTCCTATTCCGCCACTCTGTGGAATTACAGGACAATTAATGTGGTGCTAATTATTACAAAATTTTTTAGCGGGCCGGATCAAAAAGATCAATGGGCCGGATGCAGTCCGCGGGCCGTAGTTTGCCCACCCCTTGTCCAAAGTGTAGTATTGTTGTGTCTATAGGCCTGGAGCTGCTCTGCAGACATCACGAGCAAAGTTCCCAGGTGTTGTTGAAGGAGGGAGGGAGGTCAAATCCTCAGGGGATGTTTTCAGAAAAGCCTTCTTTTGTTATGAGCAGCATCAAGGCCATGCGACGGAGTCAAATCATAGATTAGGATTGCAGTTTTCCCAAGCGAGCAGACATTTTAATGGCGTGTCTGTTCTAATCGTTCATGATGTGATCCAAATTACAATTCAGTTCAGAAATCTGACATTCTCACTGAATTGTCCAAAGAATGGATACAATCAAACTTTAATTCCCCCACCATAATTATGCCCCCGTTTTCATATACCATCTTGGTTATTGTAAACACACAAACATTGTGCGGAACAGACCACATTGGTACCTTGGTTTTCAATCCTTTCCAAAAGGTCCCACGAAGACCAAATCGTACGAAAATAAAAGCAAATATTTTCATAAAAAATAAAGTAAATTCAATGAATTTGTTCCAGTCGCCCAGTAACAAGTAACACGAAACAACAAAATAAACATATAACATCACTTATACCTTTATTGAAGACTCTTGTGTGTGTGTGTGTGTGTGTGTGTGTGTGGGGGGCGGGGGTGGGTGGACAGTGATGAGCAGACAGGTGCAGTATGTGTACTATCCACATATTAAAACCGATACGGTACCGATTTCCGGTACCTGGGAATCGATACCTGTACCCAAACGGTACTGATTTTCAGTACTTTGGTGCGTATTTATTTAAAAATAAATGTAATTCTGATTCTAATTTGCAAGTATTATATAGTAGAATTTGCATGCAGTTGCAATTCCATTAGATGACAGTAGGGTTTTGGCTACGGAGCACTCCATAGACCACACAGAGCAGTTTTGTAGAGCATTGAAACAGCCAGCTTGTTGCCCCACGTCTGTAAATTAGGCCAACAAAACCGAAGATGAGTTTCTCTTTTTTGAGAGGATATACTAAGATTTCACTGTAACTGTCAGTTTGTCCTCTGTGTGTTGCTGCAGTCATGAAGTAGTCCTTGCCATTCGGTTGAATCTGCCAGTCTTTCTTTCTTTGAGCCCTCAATGTAAAAATAAGTACAATGCTGTAAGTAGTGTACATATTACACACCAGCTGTTTGATTTTAATGCGCATTTTAGCTGTAGTTTTGATTGCCAAATTTGGTGCCGTTGAAATCGCCTTTTGATATAAAATCACTAATGCTCATCAGTAACATGTATAATAACAAGCTAATCAGCAACAAGCTAGTGCATTTTGAAAAATGAAGGTTACATGCTTGCTTTGTATGTTGGCATGGAAAATTGCACCATAACCTAGAGACAGTCTGAGTGCTTGTTTGCCCGCCAAGTGTTTGAGCCGGTCCAGAGTCTGCAACCGGACATGATGTCTTTTCGATAGGGGTGTAAAAAAAAAATCATTACGACTTGATAACAAATTTTATCTTTAGAGATATAATTACATTGTTTGGCGAACCTCTGGATCGATCTGTATCTAGTATGGATCATTCGATGTCTGGTTAAAAAGTCATGAAACGGTTGACTGGAGATCGGTTATAAAATGTGGCCGTTCTAATCTTCCGAGACTTCTGTGATGACGTATAATGAGAGTAACATTCTTCTTTGCGACTGTCGTCATCAACAGAGCAACATGGCAGACAGCAACACACAACGCTCCGCCGAATAGGTACCGTATGTATACCAAGTACCGGTATTTTTAGCTATCGGTTCCTAGATAGGTTGGACCAAGCGGACCGTTAAAATTCTGGACTAATGATATGGCTATCCGTACTGTCTTATCCAGATGACAGTCGTAATTATGACACACGCGGGCTCAAACTGTCACGACTTGGTCCATGGCGTGGATTGTTTTTCCGAGGTGCAAAGCAACTTGACTGGACACGGCTTGGAGGTGAGTACATAATTTAATATAAGGACAATAAAAAGGAATAAACAAAAGGCGCTCACAGAGGAGGTAACAAACTTGGCTATGAAACAAAAGACATGCACTTGGGCATAAAAACTATAAACATTAAATCAAAACTTACTTGGCATGAGATGAAACAAGAACTATGGTAAACAGGTGCAGAGCATAAATTTGTGTGGAGAAGGTGTGATGTCGCCAGGACGAACAACAGACACAGAAAAGCTTATATAGTGACATGATAAGTGAAAACAGGTGCGTGACTAACCGTGAACAGGTGCGTGACATGACAATGTGAACCAGGTGAAACTAATGGTTGCTATGGTGACAAAGCAAGGGAGTGAAGACAAGAACTAAAAAGTGTCCAAAAACCAAGCAAAACAAAAACAAGATCAACACAGACATGACAGAGCCCCCCCCTTACGGACAGATCCCAGATGTCCAAAACAAACAAAACAAGGCAGGATCGAGAGTCATGGGAGGGCGGGAGGGGGACGTGGCCGTGGGTCGCCAGACCAGGTGTCCCCGAATCCACCGGGGCAGGATCAGGTGGCGGCGACACGTAGACCGCCGCTGTACCTGACGAGGTGGGCGACCCGGGAATGGCCATATCCATGGCCGATGAGGAGGTGGGCGCACTTGGCGTGGCGGACGACCAGGCAGTGGCCACCTTCGTGGCAGACGAGGAGGCAGGCGTGTCGTCATCATGGCAGGCGGCGAAGCTTGGCGTGGCGCGTCAGGCGGCGAAGCTTGGCGTGGCGGGTCTTGGCGAGGGTCTTGGTCTTGGCGTGGGTCTTGGTCTTGGCGGGGGTCTTGGTCTTGGCGGGGGTCTTGGTCTTGGTCTTGGCATGGTTGGTCTTGGTCTTGGACTTGGCGTGGTTGGTCTTGGTCTTGGACTTGGCGTGGTTGGTCTTGGACTTGGCGTGGTTGGTCTTGGACTTGGCGTGGTTGGTCTTGGACTTGGACTTGGCGTGGTTGGTCTTAGACTTGGCGTGGTGCTGCGACTGGCGGCACTGGGCGTCGTGGAGCTGCGACTGGCGGCACTGGGCGTCGTGGAGCTGCGACTGGCGGCACTGGGCGTCTTGGAGCTGCGACTGGCGGCACTGGGCGTCGTGGAGCTGCGACTGGCGGCACTGGGCGTCGTGGAGCTGCGACTGGCGGCACTGGGCGTTGTGAAGCTGCGATTGGCGGCACTTGGCGTCGTGAAGCTGCGACTGGCGGCACTTGGCGTCGTGAAGCTGCGACTGGCGGCACTTGGCGTCGTGAAGCTGCGACTGGCGGCACTTGGCGTCGTGGAGCTGCGACTGGCGGCACTGGGCGTCGTGGAGCTGCGACTGGCGGCACTGGGCGTCGTGAAGCTGCGACTGGCGGCACTAGGCGTCGTGAAGCTGCGACTGGCGGCACTTGGCGTCGTGAAGCTGCGACTGGCGGCACTTGGCGTCGTGAAGCTGCGACTGGCGGCACTTGGTGTCGTGAAGCTGCGACTGGCGGCACTTGGCGTCGTGAAGCTGCGACTGGCGGCACTTGGCGTGGAGCAGGTACTGGCGGCGCTTGGCGTGGAGCAGGTACTGGTGGTGCTTGGCGTGGTGGGGCTTGGCGTGGAGCTGGGCGTGGAGCAGGTGGAGGTGGCCTAGCTGGAGGCTGTGGCTTGGCAGGTCGAAAGACTGGTGGTGGGGGCCGTGCTGGTGGCTGTGGCTTGGCAGGTCGAAAGACTGGTGGTGGGGGCCGTGCTGGTGGCTGTGGTTTGGCAGGTCGAAAGACAGGTGGTGGTGGCCGAGCTGGAGGCTGTGGCTTGGCGTGACGATGCTGAGCCACCCCACCTGAACAATTCCCAGCCCTAGCCCCCCCCTCAAGGAGCGGATACCAGACGCGCGCCCTGCGGTCTGGAATCGTTTCTTTGGGTGGGTGGAGGGTGGTCAGGAGGGGGGAAGAATCCTCCCCTCCAAACTGTCCAAAAAGTCTTTCTTCTTGTACCTGGGATCTTGTGGGTGAAAAAAAAATGTGTGACTTGGGCGTGGCTTGAGTCCTGGGGGGCGGGGCATGGAATTTGGCTTGGATTGACAGGATCTGATTTCTAAAAACATGTCCTGGTAATGTCTTATCATGTTTTTAGAGTCTTTGGTTGGAGGCGGATGATCAAAAGAAAAAGAGTTCAGAAAAAAAGAATCCTGGTCTGTGATGTCATCCCGGGGAAGCCGGGCAGGCTGCGGCCCATTTCCGCCCGGAGGGGGAGGCGCTTGCAGGAGCGCCGCGTTCTGTCCGCTCACCTTCCCTGACGTCCTCGGTCTGGAGCGGCGCTTCCGGGACTGCGGTGACCCAGCGCTATCCTCGGACCAAATGGAGCTAATCGTAATTAGCTTGCCATTTGGCCCCCACATCAAATCTCGGTCCCCCATGGCACCTAGCGCTTCCCACCTTCCTTCCTCCATCAGCCAAGTTGCTTGCGGAAAAACGGATTGCTGGCGACATCTGTCACGACTTGGTCCATGGCGTGGATTGTTTTTCCGAGGTGCAAAGCAACTTGACTGGACACGGCTTGGAGGTGAGTACATAATTTAATATAAGGACAATAAAAAGGAATAAACAAAAGGCGCTCACAGAGGAGGTAACAAACTTGGCTATGAAACAAAAGACATGCACTTGGGCATAAAAACTATAAACATTAAATCAAAACTTACTTGGCATGAGATGAAACAAGAACTATGGTAAACAGGTGCAGAGCATAAATTTGTGTGGAGAAGGTGTGATGTCGCCAGGACGAACAACAGACACAGAAAAGCTTATATAGTGACATGATAAGTGAAAACAGGTGCGTGACTAACCGTGAACAGGTGCGTGACATGACAATGTGAACCAGGTGAAACTAATGGTTGCTATGGTGACAAAGCAAGGGAGTGAAGACAAGAACTAAAAAGTGTCCAAAAACCAAGCAAAACAAAAACAAGATCAAAACAGACATGACACAAACATTCATTCGGGAACAGCCAATCGGAGTCAAACTTTTACCGCCCCACTTCTGCGTACGCGGAAGTAAATAGAATCATAGATTTGAGCTAAAAACAGAATCTACATGCGGAAAGTCGCGGAAATTGCATGCATGTACATATACAGTATATACACATATATATATATACATACATACATACATACGTACGTATGTATATATATATATAAAAATGTGTGTGTATATATATATATATATATATATATATACTACCGTTCAAAAGTTTGGGGTCACATTGAAATGTCCTTATTTTTTAAGGAAAAGCACTGTACTTTTCAATGAAGATAACTTTAAACTAGTCTTAACTTTAAAGAAATACACTCTATACATTGCTAATGTTGTAAATGACTATTCTAGCTGCAAATGTCTGGTTTTTGGTGCAATATCTACATAGGTGTATAGAGGCCCATTTCCAGCAACTATCACTCCAGTGTTCTAATGGTACAATGTGTTTGCTCATTGGCTCAGAAGGCTAATTGATGATTAGAAAACCCTTGTGCAATCATGTTCACACATCTGAAAACAGTTTAGCTCGTTACAGAAGCTACAAAACTGACCTTCCTTTGAGCAGATTGAGTTTCTGGAGCATCACATTCGTGGGGTCAATTAAACGCTCAAAATGGCCAGAAAAAGAGAACTTTCATCTGAAACTCGACAGTCTATTCTTGTTCTTAGAAATGAAGGCTATTCCACAAAATTGTTTGGGTGACCCCAAACTTTTGAACGGTAGTGTATATATATATATATATATATATATATATATATATATATATATATACACGCTTTTATACACACACACACACACACACACACACACACACACACACACACACACACACACACACACACACACACACACACACACACACACACACACACACACACACACACACACACACACACACACACACACAGCACCGTCCCTTGGGGAGCCCGTGTGCTGCAAACTACCACATCGGAGGAATTGTCCCGCAGCCTCACATACTGCGGCCTGTCAGTGAGGTAGTTAACGATTCATGCAGCCAGTTGATGGTCTACTGCCGCCTCTTACAGTTTCACCCGCAGCAGTGCTGGCGGGATGGTGTTGAAAGCACTGGAGAAGTCAAGAACACGACTCTATCCGCATTTCCTGCGGTCTCCCATTGGGTGTGCGCCTGATGGAGCAGGTAGATAGATAGGTGTGAAAGTTATTTTAGCGCAGGGGCTGCATGGAAGAAAATATTTTCCCACGCGGGCCGAACTGGTAAAATTATAGCATAATTATTTAAAAATAAAGACAATTTCAAAATTGTTATCTTTTTTTATCTTATTTTGGCCAAAAAGAGAACAAGCACATTTAAAAAATGTACACATCACTTCCTGTTTAACATTTTCTGACGTGTTTGGAAAAGCAACTTAGCGTTTCCTCAAACTGCTGCATTGGTGAAATCCACAAACGCCGCAACACATGCATTTATAATCACTCAGCGGCATGAGCGGCCTCACCTTTTCTCCTCCAAACATATTACTGGGTATTGTGGCCAAACAGCTCAATTTTTGTTTCATCTGATATCACATGGACAAAGATAAGACCTTCTGGAGGAAAGTTCTGTGGTCAGATGAAACAAAAATTTAGCTGTTTGGCCACAATACCCAGCAATATGTTTGGAGGAGAAAAGGTGAGGCCGCTCATGCCGCTGGGACCGCGTGTATCATTCCACAGAATACATTTTTCACAGAGTAAGACTGCAAATACTTGACAAAAAAGGTAAGAAATACTAGTGAATTACAAAAAAATTAAAAACCAAGTACAAAGGCTGCATCTGCATCCCAGATCTTGCCAGGATCTACCGTATAGCAAACCCCATCCTCTCTTCCCTATATGTTTATCGCCGTCATCACCAACAAGAATCTTAAATAAAGGTCAAGTGATATTAAATGTACATTCATCATTTGTCACTTATATGAACAGTGGTACCTCGGGTTTAATTTGTTTATGTGACGCAGATCGTACCTTGAACAATTCGTATTGCAAAACAGCATTGCCAATTGAAAACAAATTGAAATCAATGTAATCGTTGTTTGCCCCACCCCAAAAAAAAATCACAATATGTACCATGCCTTTTAAAAAGAAAACGACTTTTAGATTGAAAATATTGTATGAAAAACAATACGATAGAAGGTACTACAAACAACTACAGTACTGTAACATATTAAACAGCCTTACAATATCTCCTTCAAGCTGCTTCTGCATCAAACACACCATGAGCAGCTTCTCCATATTGTCATGGATAAATGTCTGCCATTTAGCTAACATTCCAACATCCTCGGCTGGTGTTATCCACTCATTCTGCTTCGGTGTAATGCAGACTAACAACTGCTTTACCAAGTTGGTAACAAGCTTGGTCATGTTTTTGAGGATTTCTTTTTTTAAGTCAATTAATATGCTCCACTTTTCTTCTAAGCACTGTCCTTCACACTCACTTTCTTCCTTCCAACGGTTGGAAAAATAATCTCCTGCTATAAGCTTTTGCTAGCGAGTGGCACACCGGATGTTTTGGTCAGATCTCACTGAGGCATTCGCTACAATTAGCTGAGAGACAGCTGGTATTACGAAAACCTTGTAAGCTGTGGCAACACTGTATTTCACATTGTTTTCTGAGTGTAACTCTATAGTTATTCTTCATAAAATGTATTGTAGCAACCGGCAGTTACGGGTGGTGTTTTGATAGGTTTGTGTTCGTGAAGCAGACTGTGCTGATTTTGTATATGAATGTGAGTGGAATAGGACTGCAAAGCGGAGAACAGTTCAACTTTTTCATGTTTTTTCTTGAGTGGTTTTGGCCAACAGTAGTTGCTTTTGAGTTTGTTGATCGATTGTCTCCCTGTCATCCTTACAATGTCATGGTAGACGCACCAGTACTTTGTTAATATTGTTAAGTTTTTAAAACAGATTAACTGGATATACAATTTTTATTATGAGCAAAAATTATTTGGTTTGCGTATGATTGCATTTTTGTGAAACCCTTTGGAACGGATTACTAACAAAAATTGGTACTAACATTTGTAAATCTAGTCCAGTGTTTTTTAACCAGTGTGCCGCGGCACACGAGTGTGCCGTGAAATACAGTCTGGTGTGCCGTGGGAGATTATGTCATTTCACCTAGTAAGGTTAAAAATATTTTTTGCAAACCTATCCATCCATCCATTTTCTACTGCTTGTCCCTGATGCTGGAGTTATAATCCGCAAATGTGCCGTTGTTGAGTGTCTGCACTGTCTAGAGCTCGGCAGCGTAACCATGTAATACTCTTCCATATCAGTAGGTGGCAGCAGGTAGCTAATTGCTTTGTAGATATTTGTCGTGATCACAATATGCAGACGACAGCGTGCAGGTAAAAGGTATCTAACGCGTAAACCAAAAATAAACAAAAGGCGAGTGCCGCTAAGAAAAGCCATTGAAGCTTAGGGATGGTTATGCCAAATGAAACTAAAAGTGAACTGGCTGCAAAGTAAACAAAAACAGAATGCTGGACGACAGCAAAGACTTACAGCGTGTGGAGCAGACGGCGTCCACAAAGTACATCCGTACATGACATGACAATCAACAATGTCCCCACAAAGAAGGATAGCATCCGCACAACTTAAATATTCTTGATTGCTAAAACAAAGTAGATGCGGGGAATAGCGTTCAAGGAAGACATGAAACTGCTACAGGAAAATACCAACAAAACAGAAAAAGCCACCAAAAATAGGAGGGCAAGACAAGAACTAAAACACTACACACAGGAAAACACCAACAACTTCAAAATAAGTCACAGCGTGATGTGACAGGTCGTGACAGCACACCTACTTTGAGACAAGAGCTATAGTGATGCATGGTTGGTTATGGTTTAAATTCATATCCAACAATTGCGAGAACGACTTTTTATTGTCAATATCGGCTGCTGAGTTTCATTTTTTTATGTTTTCTGCTGGTGGTGTGCCGGGAGATTTTTTAAATGAAAAAAATGTGCCTTGGCTCAGAAAAGGTTGAAAAACACTGATCTAGTCAAACAAAAATGTAATTGATGGGGTAACTATAATTAGTCGTTAACTGTGTAATCATATAGTGTGAATACCTTGCACACTGTTGGGGTCTTCCGGGTAGGTTTCCTTGTCGTAGAGGAAGGGATGATAGCGAATGATTCCTTCCACCAAGGCGCTGGACGCCTCCGCTTGAAACACAAACTCGTCGGCAGCAGCCTTTACGTACAACGCCTGCATGTCAGTGTCGACTTCCCTGAGGTTCATCACGCGAGGACATCTTGGCAGCTTCTCCCGCATAGTGATCTATAAGCGATATGTGGGCATGAGTCAACCCCAACAACAATAAAAAAATGGCATCTCAGGCACAGGCGTCTCACCTGTATATCAATTTCAGGGGAATGATCTGAACCTTTCGCGTGGTTTGTGCCATCTCCATGGATGTAGTAGTGATAAGTGTGACTGAGACATTGTCAGAACACAATTTTCATTTAAATGACGTTGAAAGAAGGTAAGACAGTTTGGGACACTGAACTCACGCAAGCTGCCTTGTCCATCCTACAAAGTCGTCTTTCAAGGCAGTAACATGTTGTGGATGGACACCTGTGATGACCACGGCTGTGAAGCTTTCTTTCTCAGCTTCTTCCCCAATTATGCCATGAAGGAATCGCTCCTCGTTTCTATTTACGTGGGAAGAGTCGCCAGGCTGCAGGAGCACAAAAACCCATTTTAAGTTTCAACGCATCACAACCCAGTGTGGTTTGTTTGGTTTATGGTAGCATTTACCTTCCGGTTTCTTATAACCTCGCTGTAAATGTCTTCTTGGTTCTTCTCCCTTTGAACAAACTTCTCTTCAGACAGTACCAGCTCATGAACATCTGGAGATCCTACTGCTTTGCTGATCATCTACACAAGCGAATCCCAACATATGTTTAACCAAAGTCAAACACCTTTCCTCATTTACAGAGTAAAATAATGCATTGCGAGGTGTCAGGAGGTTTAGACTTGTTCTTTTTGCATTACCCTGACAGAATGTCCAATGAAAAAAACAGCCTGTTTTCCTCCAACTCCAAAGTAGGATATGTCACTGTTGAGACTAAGAGGGGTGTGCTCAGGTGGAACATAGCCCTCAGGCTTACTGTTGTGAAGAAGAGCAAAAAGACCACATATTCATGGCTTATTTGAGACTTTCAAAATGTGTTTTAAAGCATTTACCTAAATTTGGAGAGCCTGAAGACAGCCCAGTTATTGAGCTGCTTGGCCGTCATCCCACAGCCGTTGTCGATGACAACAACTGCAGGCTTCCCAAGAGTTTCATCTAACAGCTGGAAAACGTGGTGGATAGAGGGATACACAATTTATTCCAAGAGCAAAGTATATTTGGCTGTGAACAAAAAAAGAGGACATACTATTCTTATCTCAATCATCCGGACACCTGTGTTTTTAGCTGTGGCCGAGATGGAGTTGTCCAGCAACTCTGCCAGTGCGTAGGCTGGAAGACAAACATTTGGAGGTTGAGTGTGTTCGGAAGAACAGCTGAATGTCTTAATCATAAGAGCACCTACGTAAAGACTTCTGGCCGGCACTGTCGTAGTATTCGTACACGCCACTCTTGGTCACTGTATCGTAATGAGGCTGAAAGGTAATACGCTCTTCTGTTGCCAACGGGAGCTCTTGGCCGGCGTGATCCAACAAGAGCAGAGTGCCGCCGTCATGAAGTTGCTCTTTAAAGAAAACATAGACAATGCTTAACGACCATCCAACGCACCAGAGCAACCTCAGAGAAACAACTGTGTAAAGATCAGCCAGAGCAGCAAGTTCCAACAAGTATGTTTCTCTCACCAAATTTGTCAGAAGTCAGATCTACTCGGTCAGTGTCTGTCAGCACGCATGGAGTGGCCGCAGGGATTGCAAATTTCTGGAAAAAAAAAAAGTGCAGTCAAAGGACAGATAGATATAAAGTACAGTACATGCCAAAAGTTTGGACACACCTTCTCATTTCAATGTGTTTTCTTTATTTTCATGACTATTTACATTGTAGATTGTCACTGAACGCATCAAAACAATGACACCTGTGAAGAGAAAACCCTTTCAGGTGACTACCTCTTAAAGCTCATTGAGAGAATGCCAAGAGTGTGCAAAACAGTAATCAGAGCAAAGGGTAGCTATTTTGAAGAAACTAGAATATAAAACATGTTTTCAGTTATTTCACCTTTTTTTGTTAAGTACATAACTCCACATGTGTTCATTCATAGTTTGGATGCCTTCAGTGACAATCTACAATGTAAATAGTCATGAAAATAAAGAAAACCCATTGAATGAGAAGGTGTGTCCAAACTTTTGGCCTGTACTGTGTATACAATTGTTGTATTTTGTGTTTAAGTCTGACAGGTGACTCCAGCGGTCTCCAATCGTCTTTCTTCTAAAAACTACTTTAACAAAATGGCTTAAGTAATTATTTTCAAAGTTCATTTCATTCCAAACAAACAGAGAGCAAGTGTTTTTTCTGAATTGTATCTGATATACCTTATCAAGTTCATCAGTTCGTGTCAATTATTTATTTGTAAGATGTTTACAAACCACTTTTGATGTCAACGCGGTAAGTAAACACGGTCAGCTGTGACACTCCCTCAAGAACTTTTAATCCAGGTCTGATTTTACGAAAGGAAATACTGGTTTTTGAACTCTAATGCATATACCTTATACCAGGGGCTCTCAAACTGTACCACAAACCAAGTACCACATCAAAAACACTTGGCTCTACTAGTACCACCATAATGACCAACAATAAAATATAGGAGCGTAGTAGGACTAAATATTCATGAAAAACATGATAAAGGTTCTATTTAACAAGTATATTTAATACTTGTGGCCACTGTAAAATTACAAACAGTTTGAACAGTAACACTATGTTTGAATATTTAATTAAGTGATTATTTGGTGTGCTACTAGATAGAGTCCGCATACACAGTTTGAGAATCACTGCCTTATACCGTTATACCATTGCTTCAGTCAAGGTTGGAAGGGTTAAAAGAAAACAAAAAGGCGCCATGGTAAAAAGAAGACTCGGTCAGGGCTGTGGTTGGGCCTCGTTTGAATTTGGACAATCAATAATAATGGGCAAAAACGTGGCGCGTCAAAAACACAAACAACTTGCTAATTTTTCAAAGTGGACCTTACTTTTCATGGCAGTACGTCTGTGACGCAGGAGCATTTAATGCGGAGGATTGTCAGACATCTGGAGGATGCGGTCTCCAACACTCCTTGGTAAGATAGCTTTTTAACTTACAAGCTAACAACAGATAGACAAGAGTTGTGCAAAAATAGCTTTATTATTTTAGCCAGTCTATCTACCAAGTCATCATAAAAAAAAATACTTTTTTTTGGAAGAAACTCGATAGTTAGAGTTTTGTTTTGTTGTTATTGTTGCTATTTTGACTGTCCTTTGTTTAAATAAAAAATATTTCTTATTTTTATCAGCACTTTGTCTGCTCTTCCCTTAAAATAGACAATGTTTTTTTTAATTATAAATATAAGTATATATTGGACACACTGTGTTGTCAAGCTTATGAGATGTGATGAAAGTGTAAGCCACTGTGACACTATTGTTCATTTTTTTAAATGTTTTTATTTTTATAAATGGCTGTAATGATAATGTCAATGAAGGATTTCTAATCACTGCTATGTTGGAATTGTTATTAATATTGATACTGTTGTTGATATCATTCATTTTTGTTTGATTGCTTTTGTATTATTTTGTGTCATGTTTGTGTGTCCTCTCAATTGCTCGGTTTATTGCTATTCTGAATGTTGCTGGGTCTGATTTGGTTTTGGAATTGCATTATAATGGTATTATTGGATTGATTAATTAAAAAAAAAAAAGAAAAAAAAAAAAAGAAATATAAGTCGAGTCGCAGATCTCAGTTACATTCCCTGAAAGCTTCCTATTTAAACAAAGGTTAGTAGGAGTTTTATTTTGAAAAACCCTAAAGAAAAGCACGGAAGCAGAAAAATATAGTTTTTTTCTGAATGGAGTAGTCATCTTTATTGTCTTTATCATTAGTTAGCACATGTCGGAAAAAAACCCTCTAGCTAAATTTAAAACAGATGACTAAATTAGAGCTAGTGAAAAGGTTAATATTTGACTAATCGCAAAAATAGTTGATGACTGTTTGACTAAAAAAATAGTCATTAGTAGCGGCCTTAATCACCACAACTGTAAAGACAACTCATGTCTTGTTTTAAATATAGATTAGAGAACATTTTTAATCCATTCAGAATCGTAATAAATAAGAATCATGGTTCGGATGTGAATCGATTTTTTTCAGCACCCCTTAGCATTATTATTAACATTATCGGTAACTCTGTTTCTTAAAGTGAAAAATAGGGGTTTTATTCTGAGCCTTGTGAGCAGGAAGAAGAGGTCATACCCTTTTGTATATTTTATTTAAACTGGCACATCCTTTTGGCCATTATAATGTTAAATTATCGTTCGCCAGTTTGGGACATGGAACAAGAGAGAGCTATCACGTAATTGTAAATAAACACAACTGTTCATGTGTATGGTGGTTATGTGTTATTGAGGTTTGGCAGTAAAGTTAATAAATGTAGTACTTTTTTACTTCTTCTGGACGCAACAACAACAAAAAAGGCTGAAAAACGACACATTCAGTAATTATTTTTTAGAGTGCACCAAGTTTATAAAGTACACAATATCCGTTTTTCCGCAAATGTCTAATCACTGTTTTTTTTATTTCATACAATAATTTGCGCATTTCAAACACACTGTGGTTAGGGACCCTCATCTTCAAAAGCTGACCAATTAGAGCGCTAATTACTAATTACAATTTTTTGGGAGGTACACGCAATGATTGCGGGAAAGTTTGCAGGCAGAGGAGGCAAGACGGTGTCGTTTATGCAAGTTACGTAACTCGAGAGTACACACCAGGCTTTGAGCACTTGGCTTCACATATTTCAGATTAGAGATTGACCGATATGTTTTTTTCAGGGCCGATACCAATCATTACTAATAGTAGTCAAGGAGGCAGATAAGTGATATTTGGAGCCAATATTGATTTGCAGAAGTTATTTAAACATGAATAGTATGTCTTTAAACAGCTGGTTTAAGTGTTTGTAGGACGTCTGACATACTGTCTGTGGCCCTTAAACCCAAAAAGAACAATCTCACTCTCATCAGTCCACAAAATATTACACCATTTTTCATTTTTTTAGGCCAGTCAATGTGTTCTTTGGCAAATTGTAACCGCTTCAGCACGTCTTTTTTTTAACAATGGGACTTTGAGGGGGCTTCTCACTGGTAGCTAGGCTTCACATAGACGTGGTCTGATTGTTACAGTCTTTGCAGGCAATTCTTAGATCTTCTTTGATCCTCCTGGAGCTGATCATTGGCTGAGCCTTTGCCATTTTGGTTATTCTCCGATCCATTCGGAGAGTCGTTTTTCTTTTTCTTCCTCGCCTTTCTGGTTTTGGCTGCCATTTTAAAGCGTTTTGATATCATTTTAGCTGAACAGCCTCTCATTTTCTGCACTTCTTTATAGGTTTTCCCCTCTTTTATTAATTTCGTAATCAAAGAACGCTCTTCTTCTGAACAGTGTCTTGAACGACCCATTTTACTCAGTTTTTCAAGGACAAATGCACAGCCAGCATATGCAGCGTCCGTCGCTTTGATCCTTAAATAAGGGCCACCTGTTTAACACCTTTTTTTTTTTTTTACACATAATCAATGACCTCACTAATTGAATTCCGCACTGCAATTTTTTTAACACGCCCCTTTCAGTAAATGATTCAGTTTCACAGAATCAGCAGCATGCACATCATGCCTGTTGGGTCTGTTGGTTTTCTATACCTTTACTAAACCTTCTAGAAAAGTGTAGAAGTTGAAATTCTAACAAAAACAGTGATTTATCTTGCTAGTGATGTGGGACTGCATAAAATAAGTTTTTGGCTCCTTCAAGTAGCTTATAGATGAGACATTTTTCAAGCCGTTTGACATTTCTTCCTGGATGTTACAGAAAGTATGAGAATGCTGCCTCTTCTGCTTTACTTATATAACAAGTCTCAAAATGTCAATATATTATTATTGACACAAAGTTGGGAATGTTGGCAAGGATATCTTTTCTGTCATCCATCTCGGTCACGTTACTTGAATGAATCACGTAACAAAAATCCTTTATTGAGCATGCACTCCTTGCTGTGGATGGAGTATTGTTCGTTGGAGTTGCAAAACAGACAAAACAAAACGGGTTAAGACGCCGGGAATAAAAGGACAACAATTGGATATTTGGCAAAAAAAATAAAAAATGAATTTTTGAAAGTTAAGCAGAAAAGACTGTACAAGCAACCAACATTGCAGGAGGAAGTGACAGTGATGCTGCGTGAGCACTGCAGTGAAAAAAAGAGAGGAAACTGTGACAAAAAAAGGGGAAATTCCTCTTATGCATGGCAAACAAGATGGTGCTCGAGCAGTGTCTACTTGACTAATTATTTATTTTCAAACACTAAATACTGGTGTCATGTGCATATATTTTATCTGCAGATGTAGATGTGTTGTAAAAAAAAATTAAAAAAAATTTAAATACCGGTACCGATGACAACGGGCAGATCCCGAAATACGTCAAAATGCCAAATATCGACATAGAGAAAAAACTGCTCATCATTTCCTTAACAGAGCAAAGCTAACCCATAAGCTTCCCAAATACAGACAACATATTAAGTACCAGTTCAGTAACCTTGTGGTTAGAATGTCCGCCCTGAGACTGGAAGGTCGTGAGTTCAAACCCCGGTTGAGTCATACCAAAGACAATAAAAATGGGACCCATTGCCTCCCTGCTTGGCACTCAGCATCAAGGGTTGGAATTGGGGGTTAAATCACAGAATGATTCCAGAGCGCTGCTGCTCACTGCTCCCCTCACCTCCCAGGGGGTGAACATGGGGATGGGTCTAATGCAGAGGACAAATTTCACCACACCCAGTGTGTGTGTGACGATCGTTGGGACTTTAACTAGGGAAACTAACACACTGGACCACTGCTACACAGTAATAAAGGATTCTTATCACTCTTTTTCCTGTGCAGCTTTAGGACTCTCTGATCACTCGGTACTTTTATGTGCACTAAATAAGGCTGATTTCTCAAAGAGTTAGTTTTTTTGTATTTTCACAGATACGTGTGAAGTGTCCATGCACTTGCTCTAATGCGACTATTGGTCATACACCATATCTCTCCTGTACACTGGCGGGCGCTTATTTCATTTTAGCCAGGTTAGATTACTTCATTTTCCGGTTGACCTATGACGTCACACTGGGATTTGCGAATTTTTACAACTAGTTTTAAGTGATGTCCGCTGTAATATTGACACACATTACAAATATTACGTCTCTAATGGCCATGCTTATTTTAAATAGACAGCATAAGGAAATGATCTTAGATTGCGCTATAAACATGACACTACTACCAAGAATGTATAGGGGCGGATGAAAGTCCGATGCAAAAAAAGACTGGCGGAGAAGGGTTTTTTTTAAAGGAATTTTCGGCCGAAAATCATGGAAACTAAACTTTTGAATGTTCATAAGGCTCTGTGGATTGATGGAAGGAGTTTTAAATCCGAAGGAAAAGACTGTTCGTGCCACGACTGATACTGTTCCAGGGGAAGGTTGCTATTGTTCTGGACTATCTTGCCAGTTGTGCGGAATACAGAGCTATTGCTAATCACGAATGCAGCGTGAAGAGGTTTGTGTACACTTTATTATCCGCCTTTGATATACCTGCTTCGTTCTCTTTCATCTCATTTGTATTTTGTTCGGGAGTCCGAATTGATCCGGCATTTTACATTTCCTCAGTGACCTTCTTAAATAAATCTCAGTTTCTTTTTTTCTACCATCAATGCACTTCAAAATGTTCTGTTCTTTTAATTGTTTAAGCAAATTATAAGTATCCTCTCCATGTTGAATGATATCTGCTTCCGGGTTGTATGCCGCGCGTTGAGACTGGCGCATGGTTGACACAAAGGGTCCTCTCACCCCGTCAAGAGATCTGGTTTCCAATCGCATAATCCAGGTCTGTTAGTCTGTCTTTTCAAAAACCAAACAGATCGGAGTAAGGCATTTGTCTGGGCTGTTTATTTATAGCCGAAATATTTCAGAAATCAGACTAATTTAGTGCATGAACACGTATTGACTCGCCCAACCTACGGGCTGCAGTTAAAAACTTGCTAAGCCTCTAAGGACTCGAGAAGTCCTGTGGGGAGTGCTCAGAGAGTATGGGGTATCGGACTGTCTGATTGTGGCGGTCCGCTCTCTGTACGATCAGTGTCAGAGCTTGGTCCTCATTCCCGGCAGTAAGTCGGACACATTTCCAGTGAGGGTTGGACTCCGCGAGGGCCGCCCTTTGTCACTGATTCTGTTCATAACTTTTATGGACAGAATTTCTAGGCGCAATCAGGGCTTTAAGGGGATCCGGTTTGGTGGCTGCAGGATTAGGTCTCTGCTTTTTGCAGATAATGTGGTCCTCATGGCTTCATCTGGCCAGGATCTTCAGCTCTCACTGGATCGGTTCGCAGCTGAGTGTGAAGCGACTGGGATGAGAATCAGCACCTCCAAGTCTGAGTCCATGGTTCTCGCCCGGAAAAGGGTGGAGACCCTGCCCCAAATGGAGGAGTTCAAGTACCTCGGAGACTTGTTCATGAGTGGGGGAAGAGTTGATCGTGAGGTCGACAGGCGGATCGGTGCGGCTACTTCAGTAATGCGGACACTGTATCGATCCGTTGTGGTGAAGAAGGAGCTGAGCTGGAAGGCAAAGCTCTCAATTTACCGGTCGATCTACGTTCCCATCCTCACCTATGGTCATGAGCTTTGGGTTATGACTAGGGCTGCAACAACTAATGGATTAAATCGATTGTAAAAATAGTTGGCGATTAATTTAGTCATTGATTCGTTGGATATATCCTATGCGCATGCGCAGAGGCAATTTTTTTTTTTTTTTAAATTTAAATGTTTATTTTAATTTTTATTTATTTTTTTATAAACCTTTATTTATAAACTGCAACATGTACAAACAGCTGAGAAACAATAATCAAAATAAGTATGGTGCCAGTATGCTGTTTTTTTTCAATAAAATACTGGAAAGGATAGAAATGTAGTTTGTCTCTTTTATCCGATTATTAATCGAAGTAATAATCGACAGATTAATCGATTATCAAATTAACACTAGAAGTCCCAGCATTTTTCTGTCTACCTAGAAGACCCAGAGAGGGGTCATTTGGCCCGACGCTTTTCCCGAATACACTAATCACTCATTTTGTTATGGTAATGAGGCTGTTAGGGGCAGTTTGTCTAGGTAGACAGAAAAATTATACATGTGGGAAATGCCGAAAGGAGCAATGGCAGTGCCAGGATTGTGAGTGACTGCTCAAATGTATGTCAGTCACGTTTACATGGACATGGTTTTTCATTCTTTGTAAATATGCTTTTTTCTTTGTAAATTTTTTTTTAAAACTATTTTTGGCACACAAAAATAACAATTGCTTCTGCAACAACCCTCCACACCAAAACTGGGAAAACAGTTGCTTTTTCATTCTTTGTAAATATGTTTTGTTTTGTATTTTTTTTAACAATAAATGTCAGAGTGTTGATCCCTTCATTCTGTTGATCCTTGCAAAAACACACACAACCTACCTCAGAACTAAAGCTTGAGCTGTAAGGTCCCCTCCCCCACACAGGCTCAAGTGGCCCCCTGCCGTGTGCCACTAACAGCCACATTTTCATAACAAAAGGAGTGTCCACAGGGGGGACTAGGGGTCAAATGACCCTCTTGTGTGTTTTCTAGGTAAAAGTGTCAATTGACCCTTCTCTGGGACTTCGCGTGTTAATCATTAGTTGCAGCCCTAGTTATGACCGAAAGGACAAGATCACGGGTACAAGCGGCCGAAATGAGTTTCGTCCGCCGTGTGGCGGGGCTCTCCCTTAGAGATAGGGTGAGAAGCTCTACCATCCGGGAGGAGCTCAAAGTTAAGGCGCTGCTCCTCCACATCGAGAGGAGCCAGATGAGGTGGTTCGGGCATCTGGTCAGGATACCACAGGTGATTATGGCACGTCCGACCGGTAGGAGGCCAAGGGGAAGGCCCAGGACACATTGGGAAGACTATGTCTCCCGGCTGGCCTGGTAACGCCTCGGGATCCCCCGGGAAGAGCTGGACGAAGTGGCTGGAGAGAGGGAAGTCTGGGCTGCCCTGCTTAGGCTGCAGCCCCCGCGACCTGGCCTCAGATAAGCGGAAGAAGATGGATGGATGGATGGAGAATACTGGACGACAGCAAAGACTTACAGCGTGTGGAGCATCAGACCGCGTCCACAAAGTGCATCCATACATGACATGACAATCAACAACAAAATAGGAGCGCAAGACAAGAACTAAAACACTACACACAAGAAAACACCAAAAAACTCAAAACAAGTCACAACGTGATGTGACAGGTCATGACAGTACACCTACTTTGATACAAGAGCAAAAGTGATGCATGCTTGGTTATGGTTTGAATTCATATCCAACAATTGCGAGAACTACTTTTTATTGTCAATATCGGCTGCTGAGTTTCATTTTTTTAATGTTTTCTGCTAGTGGTGTGCCTCGGGATTTTTGCAATGAAAAAAATGTGCCTTGGCTCAAAAAAGGTTGAAAAACACTGGGTTAAATCACCAAAATGATTTCCGAGCGAGGCCACGGCTCACTGCTACCCTCACCTCACCTCCCAGGAGGTGGAACAAGGGGATGGGTGAAATGCAGAGAGTAATTTCACCACACCTAGTGTGTGTGTGACAATCATTGGTACTTTAACTTTAACTATCCGTGGTACTTGAACTTTTAACTTTGTACAGTATTTTTATATTTGTTATCCACTTCCGGGTGAGCCTTTTTAAGGCGCTAAATGTATCTCAGTTCAAAACTGATCTCATCTGTTTCTGGCATGCAAACGAGATGCTCACCTGTTCCAAATCATAATCACAACCCACGACGGCTTGTTATCCAGCGTCGTCTGTTTGACTTGTATTTATCATCTCAGACAAAAAAATAATATTCTCCAAAATATAATCGTCAATATGATCCACTCCTCACATACAATCTCCAAAGTTGAAATAAAACGTCAACAAAAACTTACACTCCTGAGCTTCAGTAGAAAGTGTTTGAAGTCCATGTTACTGTCAATCACCGTATCCGCTCCCTGATTCCCTCCGAGGCGACAGTCGTAGACGCGAATCCTTTTTTGGGCCCGCTTTTCCTCCGGTAGACATTTTTTGTGAGAGATGGACATGTTCTGGTCCTACTTGACATCAATTAACTACTTTGGGAAAACAACATGAGCGAGTGGGGTTCTCCCAACCTCGAAACTGCGTCGGAGAGATGCGTGAGGCAGGAAAGAGCTGTTAGAAACGAACGAGTCTTTTTACTGAATCGAGTGCGAGACTCGCTTGCGTTGGTCTTCGTTTTTCCACTTATTCACCCCTGCTGGAGCAAGATAAAAACGAGTTCAGGTAATAAGTTACGATTTTTGGCAATGTTTATTCAAATAATAATGTAATACTAATAATACTCATACGAACTCGAGTCAGATAAATGAATCGAGTTTACCGTCACTACTCAGTAGCGGAAACTGAAAACGCTGTATTTTATACATGTACTTCCGGTTTTGGCAAAGCGAGACTTAACAACATTGGCGATGTCGGTGGTGGTGGAGGGTGGGTGTGGGTGGTGTTTAGACACTTGCTCGCTCATCGACCAAGGCTACGAAAAGTGTTTGACGAGGGAAGGTGATACCTGGTCAAAAATGAAAGCACGCTTCAAAAGGCGATGTTTTCTCATTTTAAAGCCGCATTGTGGTGTGAAGCCACGCGGTGCTGCTGTGGAGGAAAACGTTAAGCTAGAAATGCTGCCAAAGGTAAGTACTTACCGTTTTTACAAAATAAAAATGTTCATTAAGTAGAATGAATATACAAACCCCGTTTCCATATGAGTTGGGAAATTGTGTTAGATGTAAATATAAACGGAATACAATGATTTGCAAATCATTTTCAACCCATATTCAGTTGGATATGCTACAAAGACAACATATTTGATGTTCAAACAGATAACAAATGTTTTTTGTGCAAATAATCATTAACTTTAGAATTTGATGCCAGCAACACGTGACAAAGAAATTGGGAAAGGTGGCAATAAATACTGATAAAGTTGAGGAATGCTCATCAGACACTTATTTGGAACATCCCACAGGTGAACAGGCAAATTGGGAACAGGTGGGTGCCATGATTGGGTGTAAAAGTAGATTCCATGAAATGCTCAGTCATTCACAAACAAGGATGGGGTGAGGGTCACCACTTTGTCAACAAATGCGTGAGCAAATTGTTGAACAGTTTAAGAAAAACCTTTCTCAACCAGCTATTGCAAGGAATTTAGGGATTTCACCATCTACGGTCCGTAATATCATCAAAGGGTTCAGAGAATCTGGAGAAATCACTGCACGTAAGCAGCTAAGGCTGTGACCTTCGATCCCTCAAGCTGTACTGCATCAACAAGCGACATCAGTGTGTAAAGGATATCACCACATGGGCTTAGGAACACTTCAGAAACCCACTATCAGTAACTACAGTTGGTCGCTACATCTGTAAGTGAAAGTTAAAACTCTCCTATGCAAGGCGAAAACCGTTTATCAACAACACCCAGAAACGCCGTCGGCTTCGCTGTGCCTGAGCTCATCTAAGATGGACTGATACAAAGTGGAAAAGTGTTCTGTGATCTGACGAGTTCACATTTCAAATTGTTTTTGGAAACTGTGGACGTCGTGTCCTCCGGACCAAAGAGGAAAAGAACCATCCGGATTGTTATAGGCGCAAAGTTGAAAAGCCAGCATCTGTGATGGTATGGGGGTGCATTAGTGCCCTAGACATGGGTAACTTACACATCTGTGAAGGCACCATTAATGCTGAAAGGTACATACAGGTTTTGGAGCAACATATGTTGCCATCCAAGCAACGTTACCATGGACGCCCCTGCTTATTTCAGCAAGACAATGCCAAGCCACATGTTACATCTACGTGGCTTCATAGTAAAATAGTGTGGGTACTAGACTGGCCTGCCTGTAGTCCAGACCTGTCTCCCATTGAAAATGTGTGGCGCATTATGAAGCCTAAAATACCACAATGGAGACCCCCGGACTGTTGAACAACTTAAGCTGTACATCAAGCAAGAATGGGAAAGAATTCCACCTGAGAAGCTTAAAAAATGTGTCTCCTCAGTTCCCAAATGTTTACTGAGTGTTGTTAAAAGGAAAGGCCATGTAAAACAGTGGTGAACATGCCCTTTCCCAACTACTTTGGCACGTGTTGCAGCCATGAAATTCTAAGTTAATTATTATTTGCAAAAAAAAATAAAGTTTATGAGTTTGAACATCAAATATCTTGTATTTGTAGTGCATTCAATTGAATATGGGTTGAAAAGGATTTGCAAATAATTGTATTCCGTTTATATTTACATCTAACACAATTTCCCAACTCATATGGAAACAGAGTTTGTAATTTGGCAGCATACATTCCCGGTCCACGACATTAAATCATCTGCAATGCAACAATAAAAACAGTCAGAGCTTTGTTTACAAAAATAATAATGCTCTGTTTATTCTTTCAGAAAAGGAAAAGGAAAGGAAAGCAAAGTCATCTCAATCAGGGAGAGATCGATTCAAACGCTTTTCATGAGAAGGTAAATGCCTATCAGTCTTGTGATTGTTGCTGTCTAGGGCTGGGCGATATGGCTAAAAATAAAACAAAAAAAGTTTTCTTGTATAGGTTTTATTCACATGACGTCAAGTCCGGCTCATTAACCATGCGAGGCTCAAAGTGGTGGGCCAGCAAGCTTCTGTTGTCATAGCGCTGTGGGTGGCATTTTGCCTTTCTCAAAGAAAACTGCCCAATGCTTGCGTTGTTTCAGGCTGTTGGAACCGTTCAAATTGTGAAAAGGATGAAAGTTAATCAAGGGCGAAAGATGTCAAGATTTTACGAAAAACAACGAGAAAAGGTCACACGCACCAAGGGAGCAAGGAAAGTAGAAATACGCGCAAGTTTGCTGTGATCTACCTAACAGTAGCTCCTTGAATTCCTTCTAAGTCTATAACAAGATCTGATAGCTCAGTTACAGCTCTTTTTATTACCAAATATGTGTTTTATGTTGCACGATTGCACCAAGAAAAATTCCTAGTTTGTGAACCCGTTCTCAAACAATGGCAATAAAACTATTCTATTCTATTCTATTCTATTCTATCACTCTGCTGAAGGTTTGTTTGACATACTTTTAACATTTAGTTTATCCCATTTTTAAGTATTATCTTAATATTTGTATTTGATCTTGTTTCAAAGTTCTTAAAACACATTTTTGGTACGAGTGCGATCTTCGACTAGTCTTTAAAAACATCAAAGCCTTCCTGTCATAAAGATTATCTTTGACTAGCTGTTGGAATAATTGTGTGTAAGTTCTCACAAAAAACCGTTGTATTACATTGTGTTCCGGATAAGAAGATAAAAGGCTGTCTTTTCAAACCTACCAAGAAGAAGGCTTTTAAAACTCCACTGTGACTTCAAGTCGGACAGATGGCAGGATCTTCAAACTTCCAGGAGGAACTCTCTTTGAAGTATTTAAACAAACTCTCTTTGAACTATTTGGTAACCAAAGGCAACGCTATTTACGACCCGCTGCCCTCTTGAAGCAGCTGTGGGCAGGTGGGGGGAAGAAAGTCAAATAAAGAATGGAGGAGGCCAAGCTTCTGGCAGGGCGTGGTGGAAGACGGTTCCGAGAGGACTGTCGCCACGTCGCTCCTCATGGGTCCAAATTTAATTCTGTCTCTGTTTGATTCTTTGCCTCTTGTCTGATTAATAGATGTCAACAGTGTTTGAACCTGACATTAGCTTTTAAAAAAATGAGTATCTGTGTTGGCCCTGTGATGAGGTGGCGACTTGTCCAGGGTGTACCCCGCCTTACGCCCGAATGCAGCTGATATAGGCTCCAGCACCCCCCGCGACCCCCAAAGGGACAAGCGGTAGAAAATGGATGGGTGTTTCGTAAAGCACCAACTCGCTGAGTCTAAACAAAATAAACCTAATTAACTAATTATAAAGGAAGCTTTCAGCACATACACAAAGTTGAGATCTACAGTTATATTTTGATAAAAACTATTGATCCACAAGGGAAATTGTTCCACACAGTAGCTCAGTTTCAAAGGATAATATAATGCAGGACTAAAAATGTACCATAGTAGCAATATAAAATATAACATATATGTAATATTAACATATTATATATACAGTATATAATATATACTGATATATAACAAGACGGGGAAAACAAGCGTTCTCCTTAATGGCGCGTGTAACAGAAATAAGGCAACAAACGTGGGTGTAGACACAAAGTTCAATCATGAAATGCAACCTTACCCAAGCAGAAACTATGCATATTTATCCGGGAGAGTTTTGATACCAATTTCCTTGACCCAGCTATACACAAAGTTTTAGACCTCCATGCTTTTCCAAGTTTTCATCTGTTTTGTCTGTGGAATGATGTCTGGGAATGTGACCTACATCTAATCTTTTTTTAATAACGTCTAGGGATAGTGTAGGGTTAGTTTCTGGTTTTAATAGTAAGATCCAGGCCCTCTGCGAACATATACTTTACTGCACATTGGCCTTGTTTGGTTTGGTGGCCCACCACTTTGTTTACTTCTGTTCAAAAGTCACGTGACTGGATTAAACCCATTGGTCGATGTCGATAATTATTGATATTTTTTGACCTACGGAAAATATGGACCAGGAGGAAATGTATTAAATGTTAACCTTTTTACCTTCTGGTTATAATCCATTCAGCTATCAGAGTAGAAAATAAAGGAATTATCAACACAACCATGGAAAACACACAACGTAAACACATTTCTAAAATCTCAAAAAAACACTTAAAGGTGTTGTTTGCGTCTTTTTCACTGTGACATTTTTCAAAGCAAAAAATATAACAAGAACACCATCGGCGAGCTTATGTTACAACTAGTGCAGTGGTTCTTAACCTTGTTGGAGGTACCGAACCCCACCAGTTTCATATGTGCATTCACTGAACCCTTCTTTAGTGAAAAATATATTTATTTATTTTTTTCAAATTCCAGACAAAGTTATGTTTTTTTTACTGGTGCACAAAATTAACCGTGCATGAGCATCACCTTGTTCAAAGAACAAAACCAACACAGTGCATGAAGTCACAACAAATTACACACCTGCAAATCAGATGGAAAATTAGAGGGAACATTGTTTGGGGGTATCCATAATACGCCGATAGGGAGAAGTTTTTATTTACACGATGAGTCGGGTGTGTCTTGAACGCCGCGGTGGAGGCTCCGCCGAACCCCTGAGGCCGACTCACCAAACCCCTGGGGTTCGATCGAACCCAGGTTAAGAACCACTGAACTAGTGGTTTAACAGAACACATTTGTTTGCCAATTGTCTATATTTTTCACAATTACAAAGTTTATGTCACAAATTATTCGCTCTCTGGAGCACTCATTTTTACTTTCTCTTCTCACTCAATGCAGAGAATCAACAGCAAGATGGCGAAACCAAATGTGATTGTTGATACTGTTTCGCGATTGGCTGTTTAATGTGCCCCTCCCATTGCTTACTGATCATTTCGTGTTCTTTCCGGTTTCTTCTGACTAAAAAATGTAATCTAACGCATTTTTTAAAATGGATATCAATTACGTGTCTGTCGCGATATATATTGATATTGTTTTATCGGCCCAGCCCTATTGCTGTCTAATATGTTTGATTTCATGACCGCTTTTTAAATGGGAAACTGCCATCATCCATTCAGTATTTAAGGTTGATCCTATTTTACTCCTTAAAACGTCCTAATGAGCGGGAACAGGTCTGGAGTTTACTGATTAAAGGTTTTTAGATGTAATTTCACCGCATTGAAACAATGAACATTGAAAAGATGCTGTTTTTGGAGGTCCAAAACCAAAGATTCATGTTCCAGGCATAGCCTGGGACAGCTATTTTGGAGGCCTGTGTGACCACTGACCCGAGTCACATTTGGAGGTACGCATTTGAGTGTACTCGAGAGTAAATTTGACGAGAAGTGGCCAATGTTGCATGGCAACTTGGGTACATCATTTGTGGTGATTGGTTGAAATTGCATGAATTGGCACGATCGCAACATTGTGAATTCCTGGGGGGGGGGGAGGGTCTTGTTTTCGTAGGTTTTACAAAGAGAATAAATAAGATGCACCTGGTTTTTGATTGATTGGTTGAAAAGTTTGACATCTTAAAGAATTGAATCCATGTAATGCTTTAAAAAGGCAAATATATGGCACAAAAAGGCTTGTTTCTATTGTGGTCCATTACATATTCATTACATTTGATACATTCAATAATAAACGATATACAACCTGTAACATGTATATACAAAATTACGTTAAAAAATTTATAAATTATGTACGGTACATATACAAAGTATACATGTCAGGTGATTTGAAAAACAATATACCGTATTTTCCGCACTATAAGGCGCACCTAAAACCTCCAATTTTGTCAAAAGCTGACAGTGCGCCTTATAATCCGGTGCACCTTATATATGGACCAATATTGAGCCACAACAAACCTAAACTTCATTTTCATAAAGTTTAAGTCTCGCAACTTCTTTTTCCCCGTAGAAGAAGGAGCGCTTCTTCTACGGTAAGCAGCTGCCAACTTCATTTTCCTCTGTACGAGAAGAAGTTCTTCTTCTACGGTAATCAGCCGCTCTTGTAGAAGAAGAAGCGCGCGGTGCATGCTGGGATATATGACTGCGAGAGGCGTGCCGTTTCATTTCCATTTGTGTGTTTATGTAAAGACCCCAAAATGGCTTCTATTAAGAGACACGCTTACGACGCAGAGTTTAAACTCAAAGCGATCAGTCACGCAGTAGAACACGGATGACAGAAGGCGAACACACGTTCACCAAGACAGGGAGACAGTGCCGGACGACATACGCCACTATCTGCCAGTGGATCATAAATGCCTGGGCTGATATATCAGTCTCAACTGTGGTCCGAGCTTTCAGGAAGGCAGGAATTGTCACTGAAATGCTAGACAACAGCAGCGACACTGACTCGATTAATGACGACTTCGACGAGACGGAGCCGGACATTTTGGATGCTGTATTCGCCCAACTGTTTAATTCGGACACTGAAGAAGAAGAATTCGAGCGATTCGTGGATGAGGAATAACTTCATAAAGTGAGCTTTACATGTTTATTTTGTGTGTTGTGTTGTGTGACATTAATGTTTGAGCAACGTTGAGTTATTTATATTGTTATTGCTCTGCACTATTTCGAGTGTTACTATTAAGGCTGAAACGACGCGTCGACGTAGTCGACGTCATCGGTTATGTAAATACGTCGACGCCGTTTTTGTGCGTCGACGCGTCGCATAATTACGTCACACTACCGTCATGGCGGAGCGCAAAGCAGACTGTGCAAGCGAGGGGAAAAACGCACGCCAAAAGTCGTCAAAAGTGTGGGAGTATTTCAATACACAGCCTAATAATGTTGTTGTATGCACAGTGTCGAGCGTAAATGGCCTATCATAGCAGCACAACGGCTATGAACGAACATTTGAAAAGAAAACCATCAACCATCAACTAGTCAATCGTCCGCGTTAGCATACGTTGTCATCATTACACAAAAACATGAATGTGTCATTTGTATCTGCTAGGGGTGTAACGTTATGTGTTTTGTATTGAACCGTTTCGGTACGGGGCTTTCGGTTCGGTACGGGGGTGTACCGAACGAGTTTCTAAGCTAAAGCTAACTTTAGCTGCTAAAGTCTTAACAAGTTGCTTTGCTCCTTCTGCGGCTGCCTCTGTCTCAGCACGCAGCATTGTCCCACCCATACAACCATCTGATTGGTACACACGCAGCATTGTCCCACCCACACAACCATCTGATTGGTACACACGCAGCATTGTCCCACCCATACAACCATCTGATTGGTACACACGCAGCATTGTCCCACCCACACAACCATCTGATTGGTACACACGAAGCATTATCAGCCAATCAGCAGTGCGTATTCAGAGCGCATGTAGTCAGCGCTTCAGCGTGGAGCAGATAGGTGTTTAGCAGGTGAGCATCAGGCAGTGGACTCTCCCCAAATGATAATAAACACCTCCCAGTCAACTACTAGTAACATCACTATGAGCCCGTTGACCTACTAGAAATTTAAACTGCAGCTCAGCTCACTCGCAGTCCTGGCTTGAGGTGAAGGCTAATTAGCTCTCAGTTCCAGCCACATCGACCCCTTCTGAGCGCCTATTTTCAGCTGCTGGGAATATTGTAAACAAGAAAAGAACCAAAGCATGTAGACATGCTAACCTTTCTTCATTACAACTGTTAGTCACTCACTGGAATGAGTAGAATTGGTTATTGTGTACTGTGTTGGACTGGATGTTTATTTTGCACATTTTAAAAGCAATACTTAATGTTTACAGTCCTCCAGAATATTTAGATTGGCACTTTTTTGTATTGATGTTTATCTTTATTTTTGCACATTTTAGCAAATAAGCAATACTTTCACTTTTGTTGAAATGTTTACACTTTTGTTACAGAATATTTCGTTTTGCACTTTTTTGTATTGGATGTTTATCTTTATTTTTGCACATTTTAAAGCAAAATAAGCAATACTTTTACTTTTGAAATGCTTATACTATTGCAGAATATTAAGATTTGCACTGGATGTTTACTTTTATATTTGCACATTAAAAAGCAAATAAGCTACTTTTAATTTTGTTAAATGTTAAAAGTTTTAAATGTTTACATTGTTACAGAATATTTTGTCATGTTGTTGTCAATGTTGACTGAGTGGCCATACTTTTTTTTTTGTAAATAAAAGCCATGCCTTTTGAAAAAACTGGCCTACTTTTATTTGTTCATCTTCATTTTAAATAAAATAAAATAAAAAATAATCGGTAAAAGGAAAAATAATCTATAGATGAATCGAAAAAATAATCTATAGATTAACCGATTAATCGAAAAAATAATCTATAGATTAATCGATAGAAAAATAATCGTTAGCTGCAGCCTTAGTTACTATATTGTGATTGCACTAACGTTTGATTTACCGTAACACGAGTAAATCAGCTGTTTATTCATTTTGGGAGTGAACAGAGTTGTCAGAACGCTGGTTTGTAATCTATTAATAAAGTTTGACTGACCTGACTGTTTTGTTGACGTTCCCTTTAGCGCAGCTCCATCTAATGCAGGGGTCGGGAACCTTTTTGGCTGAGAGAGCCATGAAAGCCAAATATTGTAGAATGTATTTCCGTGAGAGCCATATACATTTTTTTTAACACTGAATACAACTAAATGCGTGCGTTTTTAAGTAAGACCAACATTTTTAGAGTATAATAAGTCTCTTATTATTTTTAATATCATTGGTATTCTGAAGCTAACCAATAATAAATCAAATACTTCTTACCATTAATGCGACCCTCTTGTACCCCGAAGGACAGCTGGGATTGGCTGAGCCACCCGCAACCTTGAACAGGTGCGGTAGAAAACAGATGGATGGATTAAAATGCATGAGAATGTTTTATATTTTGAACGTTATTTTTAACACTGTGATTTCCAGCGGAATTATTAATTACTTATCGTGTTAAGCAATTTCAGCTAAGATTTATCTGAGAGCCAGATGCAGTCATCAAAAGAGCCACATCTGGCTCGCGAGCCATAAGTTCCCTACCCCTGATCTAATGGATGCATAGGTGCGCCTTATAATCTGGTGCGCCTTATATATGAACAAAGTTTTGAAATATGCCATTCATTGAAGGTGCGCCTTATAATCCGGTGCGTCTTATAGTGCGGAAAATACGGTATACAAAAAATGGGGGCGGGGGGTATATACACTATGTACATGACTATGCACATGTTGTGCAAAACAGAATGAGAAAATATATATATATATACACTATAACCACATATATATATTTTTTTTTTTACATTGCCTCTTAGAGTGGTCTTAGGCCATATTGCATATTGTGTATATTGTGTTGTTTTTGTATATTGTGTGGTTTCTTCTTCTTTTTTAAAAATGCAAAGCACCATAGGGAAGCAACCTAAATTTCGTTGGACCTGTACCTGTACATGCACAATGACAATAAAGATCATTCATTCATTCATTCATTCATTCATTCATTCATAAACCTGTTTGATGCTTCAAAGAGTTGCTGGGGATCAATTTTGGTTCAGATCAGGTAGAGGTTGAGCTGAGCCATGATTTCATGGCAAGTTTTTAAAATTTAGTAGGGAAGTTTGAATTTTAAGGACTGTTGGTAGTGCATTCCACTGTGTGGTGGCAAAATAGTAGAATGCATTTTTTCCCATGGCAGGGTAAAAAATATTTGTTATGTGTCATACTGCAGGTCAGATGTGTCATTTTGGAGGAAACCAAGTCCCTTGTGGAATCTGCGAGACGTCTCGGATACTTTCAAGGAGGGACAAACCCAACAGAGGACCCTCTTCCTGGTCATGAATGCAACCTGGCCAGTCTCTGTGACATGGCCAAAGATCTTCCTGGAGTGGATGACGATGACCAGACAGACTGTGCCCAGTTACTTGTTGATGAGCGTGGCTGCACGTCACATCTGGACTTGTTCTCCAGGGTAACGGAGCACACCTCAGACTGTGCCGCGGCGGTCACGCTGATGGGAGAAGAATACGTAATACCCCCACGAACCGCCTTCCTGCTCTCTGATTTCTCCCGAATGGAGCCACTGCTCCGATGTGAGTGCGTTAAGAAAATGACAAAAAAATATTTTTAAAAGCCTACTGAAATGAATTTTTTTTATTTAAACGGGGATAGCAGATCTATTCTATGTGTCATACTTGATCATTTCGTGATATTGCCATATTTTTGCTGAAAGGATTTAGTATAGAACAACGACGATAAAGATTGCAACTTTTGGTATCTGATTAAAAAAAAGGCTTGCCCCTACCGGAAGTAGCGTGACGTAGTCAGTTGAACATATACGCAAAGTTCCCTATTGTTTACAATGATGGCCGCATGAAGTGAGAGAGATTCGGACCGAGAAAGCGACAATTTCCCCATTAATTTGAGCGAGGATGAAAGATTTGTGGATGAGTAAAGTGCAAGTGAAGGACTAGTGGGGAGTTGAAGCTATTCAGATAGGGAAGATGCTGTGAGAGCCGGGGGTGAACTGATATTCAGCTGGGAATGACTACAACAGTAAATAAACACAAGACATATATATACTCTATTAGCCACAACACAACCAGGCTTATATTTAATATGCCACAAATTAATCCTGCATAAAAACACCTGCGTGTTTGTTACGCTAGCTCCTAGCTCCTCTGCTAGCTCCTAGCTCCATAGAACACGCCAATACAATTCAAACACCTGATCAACACACACAATCACTCAGCCCAAAAGACCGTTCACCTAACCCAAGGTTCATAAAGCTTATATATTTTTAAAAAGTTACGTACGTGACGCGCACATACGGTCAAGCTATCAAATGTTTAGCGGCCAAGGCTGCATACTCACGGTACCTGATATTCAGCTGGGAATGACTACAACAGTAAATAAACACAAGACATATATATACTCTATTAGCCACAACACAACCAGGCTTATATTTAATATGCCACAAATTAATCCTGCATAAAAACACCTGCGTGTTTGTTATGCTAGCTCCTATGCTAGCTCCTAGCTCCATAGAACACGCCAATACAATTCAAACACCTGATCAACACACACAATCACTCAGCCCAAAAGACCGTTCACCTAACCCAAGGTTCATAAAGCTTATATATTTTTAAAAAGTTACGTACATACGCAAAAAAAAGTTGCGCACATACGGTCAAGCGATCAAATGTTTAGAAGCCAAAGCTGCATACTCACAGTAGCACGTCTGCGTCTTTGTCATCCAAATCAAAGTAATCCTGGTAAGAGTCTGTGTTGTCCCAGTTCTCTACAGGCGTCTGTGTATCGAAGTCAAAAGTCCTCCTGGTTAGAGTCTCTGTTATCCGAGTTCTTCCATCTTGACTGCATCTTTCGGGAATGTAAACAAAGAAGCGCCGGCTGTGTACTGTTGTTGCTGACTACGTTCGAAAAATACGTCCATTTCGCACCGACAACTTTCTTCTTTGCTTGCTCAGCTTCCTTCTCCATAATGCAATGAACATGATTGCAACAGATTCACGAACACAGATGTCCAGAATACTGTGGAATTATGAAATGAAAACAGAGCTTTTTCGTATTGGCTTCAATGTGGAAGGCATACCCGTGTTCGCCAGGCTACGTCACGCGCATACGTCATCCTCAGAGGCGTTTCGAACCGGAAGTTTAGCGGCAAATTTAAAATGTCACTTTATAAGTTAACCCGGCCGTATTGGCATGTGTTATAATGTTAAGATTTCATCATTGATATATAAACTATCAGACTGCGTGGTCGGTAGTAGTGGGTTTCAGTAGGCCTTTAAGGCTGCTTCTCCACTAAGATTGTACAGGGTATCTCCCACCTAACCTTATCCCTATCCACACACACAGTGCCATCGTTTAAGACCCCCTCCCCATCCGTCCGCCGGCGCAACGCGACCTAGTACGCATGCGCGTAAAATGGCAGACGCGCATATACGTCGTAGTCACCTCTGACCTGTAAGTGTATCCTTACCCTGTGTTTCAATGTAGCCTATTGTCACATTTCTTTTAACAGTAAACCTTGCTTGCTTCACCATTAGCAGCTGTTAGACTATTGTAGTGAATCACACCTGAGCCATCCTACATGAATCATATCTTTAATGGACCTGTGAAAGTAAACAATGTGATAAAGAACATTTTACAACAATAAATCTAGGGATCTAGATATCTGGTCAGGACACTCCTCACTTTTACCTTCACCTTCATTGTCCATTCTTGCAATCCTGCCAGTGCTTGGAGGCTGAAATTGGCAGTCGTACTCGACGGACGCAACCACTTCATGGCTTCACAATAGTTATGGAGTACAAAACTAGACGTTGAGTAATCGCTCGACCTACATCGCGGACAATAACTGATACAGTCTGCTTTGCCAGTTCAAATTAGAGATGTCCGATAATATCGGACTGCCGATATTATCGGCCAATAAATGCATTAAAATGTAATATTGGAAATTATCGGTATCGGTTTCAAAATGATCGATTTCCAAAAGTAAAATTTATGACTTTTTAAAACGCCGCTGTGTACACAGATTTAGGGAGAAGTACAGAGCGCCAATAAACCTCAAAGGCACAACCTTTGCGTGCCGGCCCAATTACATGTAATCTACGGCTTTTCACACACACAAGTGAATGCAAGGCATACTTGATCAACAGACATACAGGTAGGGTTGGGTATCGTTTGAATTCGAACGATTCCTATTCTTTGTTTCGATTCCGATTCCTGACGATTCTCGATTCCGATTCTCGATTCCGATTCTTCTTGTACCATGCCTGGATCAATGTGTTTTACAGGTAGTCCCTGGAAGGTGGTATGTATTTTGGGTTGAGAGTTTTCACCATATCCCTGCAAACATAAACAAACATGTAATGTTGCTGTTACTGTTTAGCCCAGTATCAATTAGCTTAGCTCTAACTTTATTGCTTAACTAACCTAAATGTTGGAGATTCCACCTCTGAAAAGGGATGCAGTCTTTTGACTATGTGTGCAGTCACCTTTCTGTGGCACTCTTCCGTCTGTGGCACCGACATCTTCCCCATTGCCGCTACGGTGAACGGAGTACGCTGAGCACATCGCGGAGCCTGGCTAGCAGGTTGTAAATTGTCTATGAAAAAATATGCGGGCTAATTTGTTAGCTGCCTCAACGTTGGCGCAAAACACATTATTTATTGCATATATATTGTTTTACTTACCGGATTCGGACTGCAATGCAGTCACCGAGGTACCAGGCTGGGCGTCGGAGGAAGAGGCAGAGGAGGACGGTCGGCGCAGCGCGTCGAAGACGGAACACGCATTTATTTGTACTCCATGAACTCGGAGGTGCTTCATCATGTTCGACGTGCACCCTCCTAAGCACGAAACAATCCTGTCGCACGTGTTACATTTTGCCGATATTTAATTTTTTTTAGTAAAATAAAGCCACACTGTCGACCGCCGACGCCCGTTATCCATGCTTGACTGACTCGCTCGGCTACATAGGCTCGGCTATGCTAACACTTCCGTCGGTGGGCGCTTCTTCGTTGGTGTTCAGCGGCTTCTTCTTCCGGTCGGCGGACTTATTCTTTTTTTCCGGTCGGCGGACTGGGTATCGAAACTAGGAATCGAAATTTAAACTTTTGAACGATTCCGGGAGAATCGGAAAGTTAGTCCCGGTTCCAATCGATACTCGATACTCGATACCCAACCCTACATACAGGTCACACTGAGGGTAGCCGTATAAACAACTTTAACACTGTTACAAATATGCGCCACACTGTGAACCCACACCAAACAAGAACGACAAACACATTACGGGAGAACATCCGCACTGTAACACAACATAAACACAACAGAACAAATACCCAGAACTCCTTGCAGCACTAACTCTTCCGGGACGCTATAATACACCCCCCCCGCATGTCCCAAATTCCAAGCTGCTGTTTTGAGGCATGTTAAAAAAAATTATGCACTTTGTGACTTCAATAATAAATATGGCAGTGCCATGTTGGCATTTTTTTCCATAACTTGAGTTGATTTATTTTGGAAAACCTTGTTACATTGTTTAATGTATCCAGCGGGGCATCACAACAAAATTAGGCATAATAATGTGTTGATTCCTCGACTGTATATATCGGTATCGGTTGATATCGGAATCGGTAATTAAGAGTTGAACAATATCGGAATATCGGATATCTGCAAAAAAGCCATTATCGGACATCTCTAGTCCAAATGCATTTGCAGTTTTCCGTAGTCTTCCCTCGTCCAAGGGAGCCCGCATTCTCGTTGTCTCTCCTTCGATAAATGGACAAAGTTTTTCGCCAGGTAGAATCACAGCTGACCTGGACATTCGAAAGTTCTCTTGTCGTTCCTGTGGCACAACACACTCGTTGACAAACATATCCCACCAGGCTGCCGTTCTTCCAGGCCTTATCCAAAACTCAACATTGCTATGTTGCCGTCTGAGATGTGTTGTATCCGAAATAGCTGCAATCGCGCGTTTCCTTCTCTTAAGGTATTGATGTGTGATTTCCACAGGCATCTGTACATGTAGAGGAAGTAGAAACCCGGGCATGTCTGGATGACTCGCCTCTATCTTTCCTTTACGAAACGGGTTGTTATAAAGTTGGCTGTGGCGCGTTCTTTCTGACGTCACTTCCTGTGTGGGGCGCGGTCTTTCGGATGTCTCATCCTCTCCGAAGTCAGTTTGTAAACGATCGATGAGTCCACACAAAGCTAAGAGCCGGATATTCAAGAAATACACGGCGCACTTAACCGTGTAAAAAATTATCCAAGGAGGGGAACCTTAAACGATGAGTTAGCGTGGCCGACACGGGGCTTAGACTAAATAATTATTCCTTTTTAAGGAGTTGTCCGGCTTAATGAAGACAGGGCCTAAGGCTTTTCCGATCTGGTATTGTAACATTCCTATATCGGATTATATTGACTGGCAAAACTGGACATCCAGTTAACATAAAAATGTCCTCCAGTAAACACACAAGGTTGGTCGTTTCTTGTATTTTAGTCAAGTAGGAACTAGCAACTACACAACAGCTAAGCACACAATAGCACACAAGCTAGACATACGTAATAAGTGTCCTTCATTGAACAATATTGCAGTCTAAAACAGCACATTTGTCAATATGAACAAGTATGAAATAAATATAGGTGCATTAATAATACTTGCAATTACGAAATCTCCTAGGCAGAAGCGTGTTAGAAAGTACTGCGTCATGAGCCAAACCTAATGAACTGTGGCCACTAGGTGTTGTCAAAAAAACAATTACCGCTACACTTCAACTTACAGACAGCATAAGTCCATTCCAGACGGTTAATAATAATTAGGTTAGTGTTTTTCATACCTACCATTGTTTTCTGACTAGTATCACTTCATCAAACGTTTTCTAACATTCCACACTACAAAAGGATACAAGTATGAACTATTATTCGTGCTGATATCGTATCGGACGATACTCAAGGCTCCAGTATCGGTATTGCATAGAAAGGAAAAAAGTTGTATTGGGACACCCCCTAGAAATCGTTGCTGTTGAATTGATTAGTTTGTTTTCTACACAGATGGACGCAAGTTTGATGTCATTGTGATGGATCCACCGTGGGAAAACAAGTCTGTAAAGAGGAGTCGCAGGTGACTATGCATGTGCAACACATATACGATCTTATTGACAAACAATGCAATATAACTTGTGTCAAGCAATGTCTATGAATGTTCTCATTCATCCATTTCTATATGTAGAAATAACATACAAATAATACATTAATAAGTTGGTAAAAATATAGCATTGGGAGCATAATATTACCGTATTTTCCGGACAATAAGGCACGCTTAAAATCCTTTTTTTAATCAAAACTTGACAGTGCCCCTTATAACCTGGTGCGCCTAATGTAAGGAATACGTTTGGTTGAGCTCACCCACCTCAAAGCTATTTTATTTGGTACATGGTGTAACGATAAGTGTGACTTATCGTGGGGACATCTCTGCACTGCTGACCCGTCTCCGCTCGGGACGGTTTCCTGCTGGCCCCACTATGGACTGGACTCTCGCTGATGTGTTGGATCCACTGTGGACTGGACTTTCACAATATTATGTCAGACCCACTCGACATCCATTGCTTTCGGTCTCCCCTAGAGGGGGGTGGGTTACCCACATATGCGGTCCTCTCCAAGGTTTCTCATAGTCATTCACATCGACGTCCCACTGGGGTGAGTTTTTCCTTGCCCGTATGTGGGCTCTGTACCGAGGATGTCGTTGTGGCTTGTGCAGCCCTTTGAGACACTTGTGATTTAGGGCTATATAAATAAACATTGATTGATTGATTGATTGATAGATGGCAGTCAAACATAAGAGATAAGTGTAGCCTGCACTATGATGGGTGTCAAGGTAACACCAACATTTTAAATGTTCCATTGAAAATATAGATCATTCAACATATACAACGCTAAAAATCTATCAAAATGTTTTAGTACGACTTTGGTAAACTATGAAGACGCACCGCTTGAAGGATTGTTGGCGTATTAAACATACGAGTATTATTATGGTGTTACTTATACATAGTAAGGTAAGACATATCTGGCATTTTGTTTCGCAATATAATACAAAAGCACATTTTCTTACCTTCTGGTACCTGCTGATCTGTTTTTGGGATCTGCGTAAATCCTGAAAAATTGCGCGCGTCCGCGCTGACGCCGTAGTTGATAAGCTTCTTCTTTTTCTCTATCTTCTTGTTATGGGACATTCATCCTCTGCTGTTGCCATTTCTAATATAAAGTAGTGTAAAGTTCTTACTTATATCTGTTAGTAAACTCGCCATGAAAGCACTAAAACATACCGGTGTAGTGAGTTTACATTATTCACCCAAGTAACTTTAGTTATTAGAGTTCCGGTCGGACGGTTTTTCACGGGACACATTTCTGGTGTGATTATTTCCGGATGAGGAGACGCTGCTCCGTTATTGATTCAAGTAAAGTCTGAATGTCATTAAAACAGTTAGCTCCATCTTTTGACACTTCTTCTACTCCCGTCCTTGCACGCTACACCGCTACAACAAAAATGACGGGGAGAAGACGCTGTCGAAGGTGAGCCACGTAAATAAGACCGCCCACAAAACGGCGCATCCTGAAGCGACTGTCAGAAAGCGGCTTGAAGATGATCTGTGAAACATAATCTATGCAACATTTTGACCAAAGAAGCACCATTACATGTTATGTAGACCACAAGGAAGGGTTTTACATTTAGAAGAAAAAAAAATTACTCCTTCAATGCGCTCTATAATCCGGTGCGCCGAATATATGAAAAAAGATTAAAAATAGACCATTCGTCGGCAGTGCGCCTTATAATCCGGTGTGCCCTATGGTCCAAAAAATACGGTAGTAAGTAACACAACATAAATAAAAATAGCAAATATAACATAAGAGTTTAACATGTTTATTAAAAAGCCTGATGATAAAGGTGTATATTTAATATAATATAAATGGCAAACACGTATTTAGAGATGCACTGATTGATCGGCCTCTGATCAGTATCGGGAGATTTTTTCTGAAAATGAATGTGTAGTTGTCCATTATGATTATTGCTGATTACAAAAGCCGACGCCCTCTTATTTTTAGTCCCTTGGTAGACAGAGGCAACTAGCAGCTAACTGTGTGTCTCCATACACTTAGCTCCCCTAAATTAGTAATAATACAATCAATTGCGAAAAATGAACTGCCATTCTCAGTATCTTGAGTATCAAGGAAAAGCCTTATCCCTGCAGCTATAGCCGCCCCTAACCGCAGGCCCGGCCAACCTTTGACAAGCCTGTAAATGTGTGTTGGTCATGTATGATGTCTTTTTGTTATTTTTGTTTCGTGATGTGTAATGTCTATTGTTCAAATGTATGGCAATAAAAATGAATTTCCCCAACGGGGACCAATAAATCTAAATGTAAATCTAATCTAAACTCCCTCTCTTCATTCCCATGCTTCGAAAAACAAAGTTATGTGGATCTTTAGTTATCAACTAGTGCCAGCGAGTAAGACCGGATGTTTTGGTCAGATTTGACTAGAGTTGACTGTGGCATTCGCTACACTAACTAGTAGCGGGGATGCTTGTAACTCAACATTGCTAGCAACTTAAAAGCATAACAATTAGCTGAGAGACAGCTCTTATCGCAATCTTGATACAGTACATTTAACTTTTCTTTGTCTCCTTGAAGATACAACTCTCTGCCTTCGTCTCAGCTGAAAAGACTCCCCATACCCAGCTTGGCATCTCCAAACTGTTTGGTGGTCACCTGGGTTACAAACCGACCCAAGCACTTGCGTTTCGTGCGAGACGAGCTGTATCCGCACTGGGGGGTGGAGATTGTGGCTGAATGGTTGTGGGTTAAGGTATGACAGTATGAGGTACTACTGCATGTGACAACACTGACTACTAGGGTTGTAAGTCTTTGGTGGTCTTTCTCCTGCAGGTTACCACGGAAGGCCAGTTTGTGTTCCCGCTGGATTCACCGCACAAGAAGCCGTATGAGGTGCTGGTCCTGGGCCGGTATTGTCGCTCCCAGGAAAAAAGGTGAAAAAGAGGCAGCTTTATTTTGCATTCCTTCAAAGGCACTTTTTTTAAAATTGTGCCTATAGTTCACAATCGTTATGAAAGACATGACGGATGGATATATTTAAAATGTATTCTAAATATCAATGTAAATAAAAGTCAGCTTACAGCAGAGCCGATAGGAGCTCCCTCTATTTCGCCCATAAACTCCAGTAAGTAACCTTTCAAAAACTACCAACAATACTCCATTTATATTTTGCGACTTGAATATTAACCAAGTATTAGTGATATTGTTTGTATTGTATTATAAGCGCCAATGCAGACAAACTATTTATAGCGGCGCCGTGATCACTTCCGTGTATGCCAATGTTTACATGGCAGTGGTCTGCTGCTTCCTTGTTTCCTTGCTCCCTGTAGGTTTATTCTAGATCATAAATCATGCATCTCACCTTGACAGAAGACGTCTGAGTAGGTATTCCGACAAGTTGGGACACTTGCTTGGACAGCCATTTAGAATCCGAAACTGTTGAGGACGACACGAAAAGATGCCTGATCCCCCCCGCCCCTTCGTGAGGATTACCAATCAATGAATCAACGTTTACTTATATAGCCCTAAATCACGAGTGTCTCAAAGGGCTGCACAAGCCGCAACGACATCATTGGCTCAGATCTCACATCAGGGCAAGAAAAAACTCAACCCAATGGGATGACAATGAGAAACCTTGGAGGGGACCGCAGATGTGGGGCGACTGGTGCAATGGACGTCGAGTGGATCTAGCATAATATTGTGAGAGTCCAGTCCATAGTGGATCTAACATAATAGTGTGAGAGTCCAGTCCATAGTGGGGCCAGCAGGAGATCATCTTGAGTGGAGACAGGTCAGCAGCGCAGAGACGTCCCCAACTGATGCACAGATGAGTGGTCCGCCCTGGGTCCCGACTTTGGAAAGCTAGCGGCCTCATCTGTGGTCACCGAATCTGTGGTCACCGAATCTGCCCCCCTCTCCACAAAGGAGAGGGGGGCAGAGCAGAAAAGAAACGGCAGATCAACTGGTCTAAAAGGGGGGTCTATTTAAAGGCTAGAGTATACAAATGAGTTTTAAGATGGGACTTAAATGCTTCTACTGAGGTAGCATCTTTAACTGTTACCGGGAGGGCATTCCAGAGTACTGGAGCCCGAGTAGAAAACGCTCTATAGCCCACAGACTTTTTTTGGGCTCTGGGAATCACTAATAAGCCGGAGTTCTTTGAACGCATATTTCTTGCCGGGACATATGATACAATACAATCGGCAAAATAGGATGGAGCTAGACCGTGTAGTATTTTATACGTAAGTAGTAAAACCTTAAAGGCCTACTGAAACCCACTACTACCGACCACGCAGTCTGATAGTTTATATATCAATGATGAAATCTTAACATTATAACACATGCCAATACGGCCGGGTTAACTTATAAAGTGACATTTTAAATTTGCCGCTAAACTTCCGGTTCGAAACGCCTCTGAGGATGACGTATGCGCGTGACGTAGCCCGACGAACACGGGTATGCCTTCCACATTGAAGCCAATATGAAAAAGCTCTGTTTTCATTTCATAATTCCACAGTATTCTGGACATCTGTGTTCGTGAATCTGTTTCAATCATGTTCATTGCATTATGGAGAAGGAAGCCAAGCAAGCAAAGAAGAAAGTTGTCGGTGCGAAATGGACGTATTTTTCGAACGTAGTCAGCCACAACAGTACACAGCCGGCGCTTCTTTGTTTACATTCCCGAAAGATGCAGTCAAGATGGAAGAACTCGGATAACAGAGACTCTAACCAGGAGGACTTTTGATTTGGATACACAGACGCCTGTAGAGAACTGGGACAACACAGACTCTTACCAGGATTACTTTGATTTGGATGACAAAGACGCAGACGTGCTACTGTGAGTATGCAGCTTTGGCTTTTTTTTGCGTATGTACGTAACTTTTTTAAAATATATAAGCTTTATGAACCTTGGGTTAGGTGAACGGTCTTTTGGGCTGAGTGATTGTGTGTGTTGATCATGTGTTTGAATTGTATTGGCGTCTATGGAGCTAGGAGCTAGCAGAGGAGCTAGGAGCTAGCATAACACGTACCGTACCGTAAGTGCGCGTCACGTACGTAACTTTTTAAAAATATATAAGCTTTATGAACCTTGGGTTAGGTGAACGGTCTTTTGGGCTGAGTGATTGTGTGTGTTGATCGGGTGTTTGAATTGTATTGGCGTGTTCTATGGAGCTAGGAGCTAGCAGAGGAGCTAGGAGCTAGCATAACAAACACGCAGGTGTTATTATGCAGGATTAATTTGTGGCATATTAAATATAAGCCTGGTTGTGTTGTGGCTAATAGAGTATATATATGTCTTGTGTTTATTTACTGTTGTAGTCATTCCCAGCTGAATATCAGGTACCGTGAGTATGCAGCCTTGGCTGCTAAACATTCGATAACTTGACCGTATGTGCGCGTCACGTACGTAACTTTTTAAAAATATATAAGCTTTATGAACCTTGGGTTAGGTAAACGGTCTTTTGGGCTGAGTGATTGTGTGTGTTGATCAGGTGTTTGAATTGTATTGGCGTGTTCTATGGAGCTAGGAGCTAGCAGAGGAGCTAGGAGCTAGCATAACAAACACGCAGGTGTTTTTATGCAGGATTAATTTGTGGCATATTAAATATAAGCCTGGTTGTGTTGTGGCTAATAGAGTATATATATGTCTTGTGTTTATTTACTGTTGTAGTCATTCCCAGCTGAATATCAGGTCACCCCCGGCTCTCACAGCATCTTCCCTATCTGAATAGCTTCAACTCCCCACTAGTCCTTCACTTGCACTTTACTCATCCACAAATCTTTCATCCTCGCTCAAATTAATGGGGAAATTGTCGCTTTCTCGGTCCGAATCTCTCTCACTTCATGCGGCCATCATTGTAAACAATAGGGAACTTTGCGTATATGTTCAACTGACTACGTCACGCTACTTCCGGTAGGTGCAAGCCTTTTTTTTATCAGATACCAAAAGTTGCAATCTTTATCGTCGTTGTTCTATACTAAATCCTTTCAGCAAAAATATGGCAATATCGCGAAATGATCAAGTATGACACATAGAATAGATCTGCTATCCCCGTTTAAATAAAAAAAATTCATTTCAGTAGGCCTTTAAAGTCGCATCTTAAGTGCACAGGAAGCCAGTGCAGGTGAGCCAGTATAGGCGTAATATGATCAAACTTTCTTGTTCTTGTCAAAAGTCTAGCAGCCGCATTGTGTACCAACTGTAATCTTTTAATGCTAGACATAGGGAGGCCCGAAAATAATACGTTACAGTAATCGAGACGAGACGTAACGAACGCATGAATATTGATCTCAGTGTTGCTGGTGGACAAAATGATGAGTCATTCTTTATCTAAATGGGAATATATGAACATCCTTGCAGTAAGCCTCCTAATGACAGCAGACATTGCACAGTAAGTGATGTTATTTTATGTTTGTTGGCTCTCATGAAGTCTGCAATGAGTAATAATCAATGATGAAGAAAATAAACAAAAAAAACATGATGCATTTTTTTAATTCATGCGCAGAGTATGCTTAAAATCATCAAAACACATAAATATTAAATGTTATTATAAATATGCCCGTTACTACATAACATTTATACTTACATCGTGCATATAAAGCCTCAATGGAGGTGTTTGGATGCTTTTTAAGGGCTTTATAGGCGGAATTGCACGGCTCCAATAGGCTCCATTGTGATCGCATTTATTTAATATTCATAAGGCAAAACAAAAAAAACAAAAATCCATTGTCTTGTATTTTATAATGATTGTGAACGATAGGGAAAATTTAAAAAAAAAAGTGCAGTTTCCCTTTAGATACCGTATTTTTCGGACTATATGTTTTTTTCATAGTTTGGCCGGGGTTGCGACTTATACTCAGGAGCGACTTATGTGTGAAATTAACAATTACCGTAAAATATCAAATAATATTATTTAGCTCATTCATGTAAGAGACTAGACGTATAAGATTTCATGGGATTTAGCGATTAGGAGTGACATATTGTTTGGTAAACGTATAGCATGTTAAATGATAAATAAATAAATGGGTTATACTTGTATAGCGCTTTTCTACCTTCAAGGTACTCAAAGCGCTTTGACAGTATTTCCACATTCACCCATTCACACACACATTCACACACTGATGGCGGGAGCTGCCATGCAAGGCGCTAACCAGCAGCCATCAGGAGCAAGGGTGAAGTGTCTTGCCCAAGGACACAACGGACGTGACTAGGATGGTAGAAGGTGGGGATTGAACCCCAGTAACCAGCAACCTTCCGATTGCTGGCACGGCCACTCTACCAACTTCGCCACGCCGTCCCTGTTCTATATGTTATAGTTATTTGAATGACTCTTACCATAATATGTTACGTTAACATACCAGGCACGTTCTCAGTTGGTTATTTATGCCTCATATAACGTACACTTATTCAGCCTGTTGTTCACTATTCTTTATTTATTTTAAATTGCCTTTCAAATGTCTATTCTTGGTGTTGGGTTTTATCAAATAGATTTCCCCAAAATATACGACTTATACTCCAGTGCGACTTATATATGTTTTTTTCCTTCTTTATTATGCATTTTCGGCTGGTGCGACTTATACTCCGGAGCGATTTATAATCCGAAAAATACGGTAGAATGTGTCCAAACGTCCTCTTGCTGTCTTTTACGCAGCTCCTCAGAGTCCTTCAGCACCCCCGTGGAGAATCAGCGCCTGGTTGTCAGCGTACCGTCAGCTCTTCACTCCCACAAGCCCTCATTGTCAGGTAAGTCCCATCCATACCTCAACATTTAAAAATAAGGGACCTTTTTTTCTCAAAATAAGGAAAAAAAAAGATTTGCACTATTGTCATGTTAGTGAGGTCTTTTCCAGTATATGTCGGCAGGCTGGAGACCTCCCGTGTCATGCCCCCCGCCATCTCGTAGGGGGCCTTCCGCAAGGAACTACTTTTAAAGTAAAAGCTTGCTTTTCTGGGGCTGTACTTATCAAGCTTCTTAGAATTACTCCTAAGAAGTCTGCTAAGAGTTGACTTAAGAGTAAATAAATTCTTGGCTGAAAGCTGCACTTAAAAGTTAGTTATCAAGCGTCTTACTCACACTTTCAGCGAAGTGTAGGACTGAATCTTAAGAGTCACACTCAGAGCTGAATTACGACATTACTATGTGCCGTAAACGGAATTTTAGGTGACGTCATTTCTGTGTCCATAGAAATGACCAATCACGGAAGGGAATCCCTTGTCTAAGAAAAAAGAAATATCTTAGAAATATTTAAGTGGACAATGGGAGTGTATATTTTGACAATAAACTACAAAATAATACAAAACAAACAAACAATATTGGCAATGAATCAAAAATAAATGTTTCCTTTTTGTTGCACCTTTCCTGCTTCCTGCTCCCAGACCGTAACAAAGAGGCAGGGGAGACACTTCTCCAGGATGTATGCTCGGGGCAACACCCTTCACTTTACCCGGCAGTGGGTCTCCACAGGTGACGACTTTAGAGTGAATGATGAGTCCGGCGATTAGTTGCAAATCTTGCTTTATTGATTGCTTGCACACAGCCAATCCAACACAAAACAAACTAGTCCCCGCTCGCACTCACAATACCGCTCCCTCTCTTCTCTCGCCCACACACTCACTGACGTCACTCACCTCACATGCTGTAACCTAGCGTATGTGTGTGCCACACACATACGCTACTCTCATAACATTTTCTTTCCAATTCATTAATTAGGCAACTAATTTGAAACTGGTGTGGGTGGCTCTATATATACTAGCCCACTGCAGCCACACGCAGAAATCAACAAGGAATCGAAAATTATTAAATCTGTGACAAAAATAATACCTGCTCTGTCTAAACGATACCGTTTGATCAGCTGCTCGTCATCAAACAAAGATGAACATTCGCGCACGTCTCTCGCCTCAGTGCCATCCCCTGCTGGCAACTCCTAACCACTTAAGACACCTCTGAAGGTCTCTTAAATATCGTGGAGAGTAGGAGTGATTCTTAGACTTAAGAACGTTGATAAAAAGCTTTTATTCTTAAATTTGAGAGTAGGACTAAATTTCGCAAATTTTCAGGACTTAAGTGTAAAATAGCACTCTAAGAAGCTTGATAAGTACGGCCCCTGGTCTCCTTCCGTCTTTGGTATTTTTTAACTAAACAGTAACGGCAATTAAAAAAATATCCGTCTATAAAATAAACGCAAACTATCATACAAATGAGTAAAGTACTTAAAAATAGGGTTATGGTCTGAATAAAAAATTACGAATTAGTTTAATAAAGAAAACATTTGATCTCTACACTGACACTTAAAGTACAGTTGGGCTCACATCAATGAGCAAACTTTTTTTTTTGTCTTCTTGATCCTTTTGAGCTTATGAGCTTACCATTGGACACGTCTAGGCATGACCTGGGAGGAGGCTCCAGGCTGCAACAACACCCGACACGACTTTTCTGACTGTTTTATAATAGGTCCATTTGACCTAAAATACACTTACATGAGCTACTCTTAAAGCAACAGACACATTAGTCATAGCCGTCATTGCACAGATAAAATAGCTGGATAAGAGAGAGGATGTTGGGATGGGTCTTGTACAGGGCTGCACTAAGGCTGGGCGATATGGACCAAAAAATGTGCAAAGTGCTTAAGGTTGCCTCAGTGTTTTACGGCTAGATAACCAGTGTTGAGAGTACTCAGATTAGTTTTGTTATAAGTAGTAATGTAATGTGTTGCAATTTTTTTCTTTTGTTTATGTTAGGTTTGTATCCTCATGTTTTTGCGCGGAATAGATGGAGCTTCTACTCGCTCACTGCGGTGAAAGGCTGTTAAGTTTGAAACTACATTTCAGCCACCCAGCCGCTACACTACAGTACCATAGTCCGCACAGGCTATGGGTGGAGGCACTTTTAAACCGAGTTGTAGTTAAATATTTGACACACCGAGCAAGCAGCAGAGAGGAGCTATCGCTAGATTCTGTGCTAAGTCGCTACCAGAAGTGAACAACATAAACGGATGACATTAGTGTAAAAGTCGCCACAAGGAGAGATATACCGTAATTTCCGGACTATAAACCGCTACTTTTTCCCCTCGTTCTGGTCCCTGCGGCTTATACAACGGTGCGGCTTATATACGGCCTGTTCTTCTCCGACATCGACGAAGAGGATTTCGGTGGTTTTAGTACGCAGGAGGAAGACGATGACACAATGATTAAAGACTGACTTTTCATATACCGGTAGGCTGGTTATTTTGATAACGTACAGGCGAGCACTTTGTATTACTTTGCACCGTTGTATTATTTGTACTCTGCACGAATGCTGTTCGCCATGTCAAAGATGTGAAAGTTTGATTGAATGATTGAAAGATTTATTGTTAATAAATGGGACGCTTTGCGTTCCCAAACAGTCATCTCTGTCCCGACAATCCCCTCCGTGGTAACAGGAACCCCTATATACTACGGTAATTATACATCAAAACCCTGCGGCTTATAGTCGGGTGCGGCTTATATATGGAGCAATCTGTATTTTCCCCTAAATTTAGCTGGTGCGGCTTATAGTCAGGTGCGGCTTATAGTCCGGAAATTACGGTAGGTTCTCAAGAAAATTGGTGTATATGTAAATAAAGCTGTAGTCACTCAAGCTGTAGACTGTTCAAACTGCAAGTGTTCACAAAGTACACAGAACAATAATTATGATGAACATCTTGAACCCTTTTTTTTTTCTTTTGAGATAAAGATTATTTATGTACTTAATATTTGTTTACTTACTATGGTATATTTATTATTTATTTATTCACTATTCAGTTACAGCAGTGGTTCTCAAACTTTTTTTGTCATCCCCCACTTTGGACAAGGGGGAGTTTTCAAGCCCCACCTGCCCCCTTTGCCCCAACAGAACGCTAATGCCAAGCTTAACATTTTCAAATTTATTGAACATCAAGTAACATCAAGTTGTATACATTCAAACTCAATAACATAAAATAACATCAAGTTCAATAATAAATAAAATAACTGTGCAGCTGTGGTATAACTTGCATCAAGTTCAATAATAAATAAAATAACTTGCATCAAGTTCAATAATAAATAATACAAAAGTGTTATAACTTTCATCAAGTTCAATAATAAATAATACAAAAGTGTTATAACTTGCATCAAGTTCAATAATGAATAAAAAAAGTGTTATAACTTGCATCAAGTTCAATAATAAATCAAAAAAAGTGTTATAACTTGCATCAAGTTCAATAATAAATCAAATAAAAGTGTTATAACTTGCATCAAGTTCAATAATAAATCAAATAAAGTGTTATAACTTGCATCAAGTTCAATAATAAATCAAATAACTTGCATCAAGTTCAATAATAAATCAAATAACTTGCATCAAGTTCAATAATAAATCAAATAAAAGTGTTATAACTTGCATCAAGCTCAATAATAAATCAAATAAAAGTGTTATAACTTGCATCAAGTTCAATATTAAATCAAATAAGTGTTATAACTTGCATCAAGTTCAATAATAAATCAAATAACTTGCATCAAGTTCAATAATAAATCAAATAAGTGTTATAACTTGCATCAAGTTCAATAATAAATCAAATAACTTACATCAAGTTCAATAATAAATCAAATAAAAGTGTTACAACTTGCATCAAGTTCAATAATAAATCAAATAACTTGCATCAAGTTCAATAATAAATCAAATAAAAGTGTTATAACTTGCATCAAGTTCAATAATAAATCAAATAAGTGTTATAACTTGCATCAAGTTCAATAATAAATCAAATAACTTGCATCAAGTTCAATAATAAATCAATTAAAAGTGTTATAACTTGCATAAAGTTCAATAATAAATCAAATAAAAGTGTTACAACTTGCATCAAGTTTAATAATAAATCAAATTTAATAATAAATCAAATAAAAGTGTTATAACTTGCATCAAGTTCAATAATAAATAAAAAAACTTGCATCAAGGTCAATAATAAATCAAATAACTTGCATCAAGTTCAATAATAAATAAAATAAAAGTGTTATAACTTGCATCAAGTTCAATAATAAATCAAATAAGTGTTATAACTTGCATCAAGTTCAATAATAAATCAAATAACTTGCATCAAGTTCAATAATAAATCAAATAAAAGTGTTATAACTTGCATCGAGTTCAATAATAAATCAAATAAAAGTGTTATAACTTGCATCAAGTTCAATAATACATCAAATAACTTGCATCAAGTTCAATAATAAATCAAATAAAAGTGTTATAACTTGCATCAAGTTCAATAATAAATCAAATAACTTGCATCAAGTTCAATAATAAATCAAATAAAAGTGTTTTAACTTGCATCAAGTTCAATAATAAATTAAATAAGTGTTATAACTTGCATCAAGTTCAATAATAAATCAAATAACTTGCATCAAGTTCAATAATAAATCAAATAAAAGTGTTATAACTTGCATCAAGTTCAATAATAAATCAAATAAGTGTTATAACTTGCATCAAGTTCAATAATAAATCAAATAACTTGCATCAAGTTCAATAATAAATCAATTAAAAGTGTTATAACTTGCATAAAGTTCAATAATAAATCAAATAAAAGTGTTACAACTTGCATCAAGTTTAATAATAAATCAAATTTAATAATAAATCAAATAAAAGTGTTATAACTTGCATCAAGTTCAATAATAAATAAAAAAACTTGCATCAAGGTCAATAATAAATCAAATAACTTGCATCAAGTTCAATAATAAATAAAATAAAAGTGTTATAACTTGCATCAAGTTCAATAATAAATCAAATAAGTGTTATAACTTGCATCAAGTTCAATAATAAATCAAATAACTTGCATCAAGTTCAATAATAAATCAAATAAAAGTGTTATAACTTGCATCGAGTTCAATAATAAATCAAATAAAAGTGTTATAACTTGCATCAAGTTCAATAATACATCAAATAACTTGCATCAAGTTCAATAATAAATCAAATAAAAGTGTTATAACTTGCATCAAGTTCAATAATAAATCAAATAACTTGCATCAAGTTCAATAATAAATCAAATAAAAGTGTTTTAACTTGCATCAAGTTCAATAATAAATTAAATAAGTGTTATAACTTGCATCAAGTTCAATAATAAATCAAATAACTTGCATCAAGTTCAATAATAAATCAATTAAAAGTGTTATAACTTGCATCAACTTCAATAATAAATCAAATAAGTGTTATAACTTGCATCAAGTTTAATAATAAATCAAATTTAATAATAAATCAAATAAAAGTGTTATAACTTGCATCAAGTTCAATAATAAATCAAAAAACTTGCATCAAGGTCAATAATAAATCAAATAACTTGCATCAAGTTCAATAATAAATCAAATAAAAGTGTTATAACTTGCATCAAGTTCAATAATAAATCAAATAAAAGTGTTATAACTTGCATCAAGTTCAATAATAAATCAAATAACTTGCATCAAGTTCAATAATAAATCAAATAAAAGTGTTATAACTTGCATCAAGTTCAATAATAAATCAAATAGAAGTGTTATAACTTGCATCAAGTTCAATAATAAATCAAATAACTTGCATCAAGTTCAATAATAAATCAAATAGAAGTGACTTTCTTTTAATTTGTCTACGAGTTGTTCTACGTCTCGCAACTGTGTCGTTTGACCGTGGGACAGCTTTTAATTTTGCTGCGCTTGTCTCGTCAAGCGCAATTGTGTGTGGTTTTCAACTCGTCAAGCGCAATTGTGTGTGGTTTTCAACTTCATATAGAGTTGCATACAGAATTGCACAATGCAAAAAACCACACACAATTGCGCTTGACGAGACAAGCGCAGCAAAATTAAAAGCTGTCCCACTGTCAAACGACACAGTTGCGAGATGTATATGCGACATTGCAAGTGATCTTGAGGAACCACTCGTAGACAAATTAAAAGAAAATCACTTTTATTTGATTTATTATTGAACTTGATGCAAGTTATTTGATTTATTATTGAACTTGATGCAAGTTATAACACTTATTTGATTTATTATTGAACTTGATGCAAGTTATTTGATTTATTATTGAACTTGATGCAAGTTATAACACTTTTATTTGATTTATTATTGAACTTGATGCAAGTTTTTTGATTTATTATTGAACTTGATGCAAGTTAACACTTTTTTAAAATTTATTATTAAACTTGATGCAAGTTATAACACTTTTATTTGATTTATTGAACTTGATGCAAGTTATAACACTTGTATTTGATTTATTATTGAACTTGATGCAAGTTATTTGATTTATTATTGAACTTGATGCAAGTTATAACACTTATTTGATTTATTATTGAACTTGATGCTAGTTATTTGATTTATTATTGAACATGATGCAAGTTATTTGATTTATTATTGAACTTGATGCAAGTTATAACACTTATTTGATTTATTATTGAACTTGATGCAAGTTATTTGATTTATTATTGAACTTGATGCAAGTTATAACACTTTTATTTGATTTATTATTGAACTTGATGCAAGTTTTTTGATTTATTATTGAACTTGATGCAAGTTAACACTTTTTTAAAATTTATTATTAAACTTGATGCAAGTTATAACACTTTTATTTGATTTATTGAACTTGATGCAAGTTATAACACTTGTATTTGATTTATTATTGAACTTGATGCAAGTTATTTGATTTATTATTGAACTTGATGCAAGTTATAACACTTATTTGATTTATTATTGAACTTGATGCTAGTTATTTGATTTATTATTGAACATGATGCAAGTTATTTGATTTATTATTGAACTTGATGCAAGTTATAACACTTATTTGATTTATTATTGAACTTGATGCAAGTTATTTGATTTATTATTGAACTTGATGCAAGTTATTTGATTTATTATTGAACTTGATGCAAGTTATAACACTTTTATTTGATTTATTATTGAACTTGATGCAAGTTTTTTGATTTATTATTGAACTTGATGCAAGTTATAACACTTTTTTAAAATTTATTATTAAACTTGATGCAAGTTATAACACTTTTATTTGATTTATTATTGAACTTGATGCAAGTTATAACACTTGTATTTGATTTATTATTGAACTTGATGCAAGTTATTTGATTTATTATTGAACTTGATGCAAGTTATAACACTTTTATTTGATTTATTATTGAACTTCATGCAAGTTATAACACTTGCGCGATCCTGTTGACGGTACTCTGCCAGTTTTCTTTGAAAGAAATCATGGGTGGCTTATTGACGTGATTGGGGTGTGTGGTCTCGAGGTGTCTCTTTAATTTGTTGGGTCTCATGCTGTCTGCTGCTAGCGGTTTTAGACACAGAACACACAGGGGTCTCTCCTCTGCCCCCACCACCGCTGCCGTGAATCCAAGAGCAAGATACCCTTCATTATATTTTCTTTTTGTTGGCTTTTTGGTTGATTAGGCCCGTCAGATTTTTGTTTCTCTGCAGGCGCTGGCTCTGGCTCTGGCTCGACGACCTTTGAGGTGCGAGTCACAATTGTATCCATTTTGTGTAATTGTGGTCCACACATGATTAGCCTGCTACCCATCCGCGTGAAAGTTTGTTCCGCTTAGCCCCGCCCCCATTAGTTACTGTTGCTATGTCTGTCAAACTTTCGCTCCTACCTAGAAATTTAAAGCCTACAGGAAAAATAAGTAATTTACATTTATTTATATAGCGGATTTCACAGACAGAATCACAAAGTGATTTACAGTGTGTATAGAAAATGAAAGCATAGTAAAAAAAAAAAATCTAAGAATATAATTAAAAAAAATAAAAAATTAAAGTGACATTTCCTCCCGTTCCTCGCGCCCCACCTGTCATGTCTGTATTCCCCACCAGTGGGGCGCGCCCCACACTTTGAGAAACGCTGAGTTACAGAGAACAAGGAAATGGAATGAAAAGGGGTAGGATTAAATAAGCTCTGCTTCTTCCTACTCCTTTTTGGACATGCTGTAATGAAACAACTGGAAATATGTGGCACATTACATTGTATCGTATGCATGTTCGAAATAAACTAAAACTGAACTGAACTCACAAATCGCCAAATGCAGTCGCTGACCAAAGCATTGGATAACTCGAGAGTCGAGAAGTCGGCATGGCGCCGCCATATTTAAAACATTTTTAAAAAAAGTTTGATGCGCCTTACAGTGCGTCATCAAACTCGCGAGGGTGAGCCAAAAAGGACGCTCTATGCTTCGCCTGTCAGGTGCAGTGAAAGTAAAGCGGCAGTAACAAAGGTACATAAAAAAATACCGGTATGGCGGTAATGTTTCAAATATATTCTGCTTTCTAAAATATACCGGTATTAAGTATAATACCGGTATATCGCGCAACCTTATAGGCTGCACGATTAATCGACATTGAATCGACATTTTGACTAGTGCGATAAATAACCGCATAATTTTTTTATTGTTGTTGTCTTTCGCCGCCACCGGCGTTTAAGTGACAGACATGTTCGCCAATCAGAATTGTTGATCCTTGCGTATCTCGCTTCAAACGGACAAACACGTCTAACTCTGTGCATCGCTCTCAGCACCTGAGCGTGTTTATTTAACAGTAGAATTAAATGAACACATTGAGCTCTCTTTTCAGTCATTCACCATCTTTGTCTCGGTGGGCGGACAGCATGACACCAGCTTTACACACACAACAAAAAAAGCCTTGCCTGTACCGGAAATAGTGTGACGTCACAGGTTGAAGAGCTCCTCACATCTGCACATTGTTTACACCAGCAGCGAGAGCGATTCGGACCGAGAAAGCGACGATTACCCCATTAATTTGAGCGAGGATGAAAGATTTGTGGATGAGGAAAGTGAGAGTGAAGGATTAGAGTGCAGTGCAGGACGCCAGAGTGTATCTTTTTTCGCTCTGACCGTAACTTAGGTACAAGGGCTCATTGGATTCCACACTTTCTCCTTTTTCTATTGTGGATCACGGATTTGTATTTTAAACCACCTCGGATACTATATCCTCTTGAAAATGAGAGTCGAGAACGCGAAATGGACATTCACAGTGACTTTTATCTCCACGACAATACATCGGTGAAGCACTTTAGCTTCGGAGCTAACGTGATAGCATCGAGCTTAACTGCGGATAGAAACAGAAGAAACATGCCCCTGACTGGAAGGATAGACCGAAGATCAACAATACTATTATTAATTCTACTATCAGGAGACACCGAACCAAACCCTGGACCTGTAACCACACGGTTAATGCTGTCCAGCCTGGCGAAGCCTAGCAATGCTGTTGCTAACGACGCCATTGAAGCTAACTTAGCTACGGGACCTCGACAGAGCTATGCTAAAAACATTAACTCTCCACCTACGCCAGCCCTCATCTGCTCATCACCACCCGTGCTCACCTGCGTTCTAGCGATCGACGGTGCGACAAAGGACTTCACCCGATCATCGGTGCGGTCGGCGGCTAGCGTCGGATAGCGCGTCTGCTATCCAACTCAGTCCTCCTGGTTGTGTTGCTGTAGCCAGCCGCTAATACACCGATCCCACCTACAGCTTTCTTCTTTGCTGTCTCCATTGTTCATTGAACAAATTGCAAAAGATTCACCAACACAGATGTCCAGAATACTGTGGAATTTTGTGATGAAAACAGACGACTTAAGATGGCCACCGTGCTATTCCAAAATGTCTGCTTCAACCCGTGACGTCACGCGCAAACGTCATCATACCGAGACGTTTTCAGCCGGATATTTCCCGGGAAATTTAAAATTGCACTTTATAAGTTAACCCGGCCGTATTGGCATGTGTTGAATGTTAAGATTTCATCATTGATATATAAACTATCAGACTGCGTGGTCGGTAGTAGTGGCTTTCAGTAGGCCTTTAATGTACAAAACCCAAAACCAGTGAAGTTGGCACGTTGTGTAAATGGTAAATAAAAACAGAATACAATGATTTGCAAATCCTTTTCAACCTTTATTCAATTAGACTGCAAAGACAAGATATTTAATGTTCGAACTGAGGAACTAAAACATTTTTTGGTGCCTTCACAGATGTGTAAGTTACCCATGCCTTGGGCACTAATACACCCCCATACCATCACAGATGCTGGCTTGTGAACTTTGCACCTATAACAATCCGGATTGTTATTTTCCTCTTTGTTCTGGAGGACACAACGTCCACAGTTTCCAAAAAAATGTGAAATGGGGACTCGTCAGACCACAGAACACGTTTCCACTTTGCATCAGTCCATCTTATATGAGCTCGGGCCCAGCAAAGCCGACGGCGTTTCTGGGTGTTGTTGATAAATGGCTTTCGCTTTGCATAGTAGAGTTTTAACTTGCACTTACAGATGAGCCTATGTGGTGATATCCTTTACACATTGATGTCTGTTTTTGATGCAGTACCGCCTGAGAGATAGAAAGTCCGTAATATCATCGCTTACGTGCAGTGATTTCTCCAGATTCTCTGAACCTTTTGATGATATTACAGACCATAGCTGGTGAAATCCCTAAATTCCTTGCAATAGCTCATTGAGAAATGTTGTTCTTAAACTGACAATTTGCTCAAGCATTTGTTCACAAAGTGGTGACACTCGCCCCATCCTTGTTTGTGAATGACTGAGCATTTCATGGAAGCTGCTTTTATACCCAATCATGGCACCCACCTGTTCCCAATTAGCCTGTTCACCTGTGGGATGTTCCAAATAAGTGATGAGTATTCCTCAATTTTCTCAGTCTTTTTTGCCACTTGTGCCAGCTTTTTTGAAACATGTTGCAGGCCTCAAATTCCAAATATTTACAAAAAATAACAAGGTTTTTCAGTTAGAACGTTAAATATCTTGTCTTTGCAGTCTATTCAATTGAATATAGGTTGAAAAGGATTTGCAAATCATTGTATTCTGTTTTTATTTACGATTTACACAACGTGCCAACTTCACTGGTTTTGGGGTTTGTAGTTTGGGGTAAATCCGTCTGTATATTTCCCATCGGTCCAAAACGGGTTTCTTGCCCAGGCTCTGTGCTTCCATGTCTGGCTGCACTTCTTGCTGGGGTCCCCACAAGTAGGTACATTGTCACGAAACATAAAAGTTTAACCTGTACTGGTTAATACAACCAACAACAGCATTTTCAGCCATCGGGTTGGACTGTGGACATATTTTCGTTTGAACTATAACTTTTGCTCTGGAAATTAAAAATGGCGGGTTTGCGTAGAGGTCTCCCGGTAAACCTTTGCCATGTATAAAGATATCCACCGAAGTCACGAATCGGGGCAAATCCTTTTTGTTTGGAACAAGGCAAAATTGTGTTATGAATACTGTAATTGCTCCATGGTTTGAATTCACGTTTTCAGAACTTTTTAGAATCCACAAAAACCTGTATTAAAAACTGGTAGTCCTCAAATTTCCTCCAGATAAATTCAAACAAAACGGAAACTCTGATAATTGCTCCCGATAAAAAGATCCCCCTGATCAAGAACTCCCTTGGTGCCCTGGGTGCATCTGTTAAAAGCAGCCTCAGAAACCTAGGGCTTGTGTTGGATCAGTCCATGTCTTTGGAGGGTTACTGCCGTCAACTGACCAAAAACTGTTTATCATCTCAGAAATATTTCTAAAGAGAAATTTGTTGTCAAAATTGGATCTCGAAACGATCATTCACACGTTCATTTCGTCCTGTATTGACTATTGCGATTCTCTTTTCACTCTTTTCAACAAGTCAACGCTAAAGAGACTTAAGACTGTACAAAATGCGGCTGCCAGACTTTTGACCGGTGCACCCAGAACAGCCCATAGCACCACCGTTTTATCCAGTCTTCATTGACTTCCAGTCAAATTCGGCATTGAGTTTAAAATTTTAGTCCTGACTTTCCGTGCATTGGCATGGTGGATCCCCTCAGTACGTCACTGACTTGACCTTGGGTCTTCAGGCCAGGGTCTTCTAAAGACCCCAAAAACTTGTTTCAAAACCCATGGAGACCTGGCGTTCCAGGCTATAGCTCCCAGACTCTGGAACAATTTGCACCAGTCCCTCCGTGGTCTTAACTGCGTTGAAAAGTTTAATAAACATTTGAAAACTTCTCTTTTTAGTAAAGCTTTTAGTTAATGCTGCCATCAGTGTGTGAATGAATGGGTGAATGTTGAAATAGTGTCAAAGCGCTTTGAGTACCTTGAAGGTAGAAAAGCGCTATACAAGTATAACCCATTTACCATTTAATGCACCTTTTTTAACTTACAATTTTAATCCACTTTGTATCCTTTTTATGATGTTGCCCCTGTTGTTTTAATTGAATTGTTGTTTTACTTCACCTATGCTTTGTGATTTCATCTGTGAAAAGCGCTTTATAAATAAAATGTACTTACTTACTTACCTATTGGTCGGGTGACGGAAAAGGAGGACAAAATGTGTGTGAATGTGAGTGTGACTGTTGTCTGTCTATCTGTGTTGGCCCTGTGATGAGGTGGCGACTTGTCCAGGGTGTACCCCGCCTTCCGCCCGAATGCAGCTGAGATAGGCTCCAGCGACCCCAAAAGGGACAAGCGGTAGAAAATGGATGGATGGAGGTCTGAAAGGTCTATTTTCCACCATCATGCAGTTCTTAAAGAGCTACACTAGAGGGCGCTGCTGCAGCATTAATAAGCTGACTGGCATGCCATGCTGGCACACGCTGCACAAACTACTTACATCCATCCATCCATTTTATACCGCGTGTCCCTTTTTACCAAAGCTCTATGAGATTTAGGCAATATCAGATTGTATCCTTGAATGAAGTGAGTCAACTAATAGATTCATTGCCCAGTTAAAAAAGAAAGGAGAAGACTCTTTGCACAGATTTGTATATCTTTCCTACTTGCACTCATAGGAAGTCAATATTTAGAATCTACGTAAAACGAACGACTCTGGGGGGGAAAAGGAAAGGCTTGACGTCTCTTTGCTTGCTGTCAAGGGAAGCAATTATATTGAGCATGGCGAGTTCACTCTTCAGCAGTATTGTGAAGTCGTGTTGATCCTGCTGCGGATTACGTCCATACGATGTCTTCATCATGTTTTATTGTCAATTAATCCCCCTTCTTTTGACTTAATAAACGTCCAGCTAAATATGATAAAGTAAATTTGACTTCATGAATAATTCATGGCGGCGCCGAGCCGCAGCTTGCAGTTCAACTCCACTCAAGTACGCCGCTCTTTATTGTACGCCACGGCAGAAAGTGACTCGAGGCTGTGAGTTCTTTTGATGACATTTCAAAGTCGTGTTTTCCACAAGTACACTTCACTTATTTAATTACGTTTTTAATTTAAGTTTGGTTACACAACGCTGCCTCTGTATTAAGTTCGTAACTGTTCCGAAAGGTCGAGCAAGGCCGAACGGTTCAAAACAGAAGCATTTTTTGTTCCATGAGAAATAAGTCAGAATGAGCTGATCATTTGGTCAACGATCAGAAACGGACAATTTTTGTGAAAAAGTGAGATCGGCCATTGTGGAAAATAAACTGCATTTTTTTTTTTGTTTCTCAAAGGGGAACTGCACTTTTTTATTTTATTTTTCCTACCGTTCACAATCATTATGAAAAACATGATGATGGATGTTATTTGTTTTTTTGCATTCTAAATATTAAATAAATGCGATCAATAGTTAGATTACAATAGAGCCGCGCAATTCCGCCTACAAAGCCTATAAAAAAAACTTCCAAACACCTCCATTTAAGTTTTATATACGTGATGTTACTATAAATGTGCCCGTTACTACATAACATATGTACTTACATTTAATATTTACATATTTTGATCATTTTAAGTAGAGATATCCGATATTGTCCAACTCTTAATTACCGAGTCCGATATCAACCGATACCGATATACACTACCGTTCAAAAGTTTGGGGTCACATTGAAATGTCCTTATTTTTGAAGGAAAAGCACTGTACTTTTCAATGAAGATAACTTTAAACTAGTCTTAACTTTAAAGAAATACACTCTATACATTGCTAATGTGGTAAATGACTATTCTAGCTGCAAATGTCTGGTTTTTGGTGCAATATCTACATAGGTGTATAGAGGCCCATTTCCAGAAACTATCACTCCAGTGTTCTAATGGTACAATGTGTTTGCTCATTGGCTCAGAAGGCTAATTGATGAATAGAAAACCCTTGTGCAATCATGTTCACACATCTGAAAACAGTTTAGCTCGTTACAGAAGCTACAAAACTGACCTTCCTTTGAGCAGATTGAGTTTCTGGAGCATCACATTTGTGGGGTCAATTAAACGCTCAAAATGGCCAGAAAAAGAGAACTTTCATCTGAAAGTCGACAGTCTATTCTTGTTGTTAGAAATTAAGGCTATTCCACAAAATTGTTTGGGTGACCCCAAACTTTTGAACGGTAGTGTATACAGTCGTGGAATTAACACATTATTATGCCTAATTTTGTTGTGATGCCTCGCTGGGTGCATTAAACAATGTAACAACGTTTTCCAAAATAAATGAACTCAAGTTATGGAAAAAAATGCCAACATGGCACTACCATATTTACTATTGAAGTCACAAAGTGCATTATTTTTTTTAACATGCCTCAAAACAGCAGCTTGGAATTTGGGACATGCTCTCCCTGAGAGAGCATGAGGAGGTTGAGGTGGGCGGGGTTGGGGGGGCGTGTAGGGGGTAGCGGGGGGTGTATATTGTAGCGTCCCGGAAGAGTTAGTGCTGCAAAGGGTTCTGGGTATTTGTTCTGTTGTGTTTATGTTGTGTGGACATGTGGACAATGCTGAAGAAACAAGTCCATGACAGAAAACCAACAAATTTAGCTGACCTGCACCAATTTTGTCAAGAGGAGTGGTCAAAAATTCAACCAGAAGCTTGTGGATGGCTACCAAAAGCGCCTTATTGCAGTGAAACTTGCCAAGGGACATGTAACAAAATATTAACATTGCTGTATGTATACTTTTGACCGAGCAGATTTGGTCACATTTTCAGTAGACTCATAATAAATTCATAAAAGAACCAAACTTTTGATCGCGACTGTGTGTGGATATATATATATATATATATATATATATATATATATATATATATATATATATATATATATATATATATATATATATACACAAACCCCATTTCCATATGAGTTGGGAAATTGTGTTAGATGTAAATATAAACGGAATACAATGATTTGCAAATAATTTTCAACCCATATTCAGTTGAATATGCTACAAAGACAACATATTTGATGTTCAAACTGATAAACTTTTTTTTTTTTTTTGCAAATAATCATTAACTTTAGAATTTGATGCCTGCAACACGTGACAAAGAAGTTGGGAAAGGTGGCAATAAATACTGATAAAGTTGAGGAATGCTCATCAAACACTTATTTGGAACATCCCACAGGTGAACATGCAAATTGGGAACAGGTGGGTGCCATGATTGGGTATAAAAGTAGATTCCATGAAATGTTCAGTCATTCACAAACAAGGATGGGGCGAGGGTCACCACTTTGTCAACAAATGCGTGAGCATTGTTGAACAGTTTAAGAAAAACCTCTCTCAACCAGCTATTGCAAGGAATTTAGGGATTTCACCATCTACGGTCCGCAATATCATCAAAGGGTTCAGAGAATCTGGAGAAATCACTGCACGTAAGCAGCTAAGCCCGTGGCCTTCGATCCCTCAGGCTGTACTGCATCAACAAGCGACATCAGTGTGTAAAGGATATCACAACATGGGCTCAGGAACACTTCAGAAACCCACTGTCAGTAACTACAGTTGGTCGCTACATCTGTACGTGCAAGTTAAAACTCTCATATGCAAGGTGAAAACCGTTTATCAACAACACCCAGAATTGCCGTCGGCTTCGCTGGGCCTGAGCTCATCTAAGATGGACTGATACAAAGTGGAAAAGTGTTCTGTGGTCTGACGAGTCCACATTTCAAATTGTTTTTGGAAACTGTGGACGTCGTGTCCTCCGGACCAAAGAGGAAAAGAACCATCCGGATTGTTATAGGCGCAAAGTTGAAAAGCCAGCACGTGTGATGGTATGGGGGTGTATTAGTGCCCGAGACATGGGTAACTTACACATCTGTGAAGGTGTCATTAATGCTGAAAGGTACATACAGGTTTTGGAGCAACATATGTTGCCATCCAAGCAACGTTACAATGGACGCCCCTGCTTATTTCAGCAAGACAATGCCAAGCCACGTGTTACAACAACGTGGCTTCATAGTAAAAGAGTGCGGGTACTAGACTGGCCTGCCTGTAGTCCAGACCTGTCTCCCATTGAAAATGTGTGGCGCATTATGAAGCCTAAAATACCACAACGGAGACCCCCGGACTGTTGAACAACTTAAGCTGTACATCAAGCAAGAATGGGAAAGATTTCCACATGAGAAGCTTCAAAAATGTGTCTCCTCAGTTCCCAAACGTTTACTGAGTGTTGTTAAAAGGAAAGGCCATTTAACACAGTGGTGAACATGCCCTTTCCCAACTACTTTGGCACGTGTTGCAGCCATGAAATTGTAAGTTAATTATTATTTGCAAAAAAAAATAAAGTTTGAGTTTGAACATCAAATATCTTGTCTTTGTAGTGCATTTAATTGAATATGGGTTGAAAAGGATTTGCAAATCATTGTATTCCGTTTATATTTACATCTAACACAATTTCCTAACTCATATGGAAACGGGGTTTGTAATATAAAATATATATAGACTGTTTTTTATTCATTATTAATATAAACTTGTCAGCTTTTTGTCATTTCATGATGCCTTTATCTCTATTTTTACATTTTGATAGAGGGAGGTATTTTTTTATTTTTTTTAAAGTCATGTACATTTATATGTACTTGTAGGTGCTGTATCGGGACAGATCCATTAAGAGTTTGTATAGGAATTAACTATACACAATAACTCATTAACAAAATGCTGTCACATGAATGTTTTTTTGAAGTAACACCTTTTGTGACATGAAAAAAACAAGTAATGGATAAAAACCTTGTGTTTACTTTTTGATATTAAAATAAAACACAATGCAGTTTGGCTAATGAAGGTGAAGTCTGTGTTCTTCTGTTTGTTCCGTACAACAGTTTGGCCAACAAAAATAAAGAGGAGTGACACCTCTCACATCAAATACACAATCTTCACAGCCTGTGTTCAGTTCGATGAGATGACAAAACATTTGAGCTAGTATTGATGTTATTTGAACACTGATACAGTTTGCAGTTAAAGGACGAGTGAACATCCCAGTAAACAAAGTAAAGACTTTACGACACATCGCCTGCTGCAAAACATCCAATAGTTTTCTCCTTCGCTGTATACTTTGTGTGGGGACAAGTGCGTCTGTCTCCAATATTGTCCACACCTGTCTCCATCTAAACACAGCAGTGCGCTCTTAAACGCGCGGTTGGAAGCGAGGGAAAAATGACGATAAACCAAGCGCTTGGCTCCGTTTACTTCGAGGGGAAATCTCCGGAGCAAAGTCTGTGTCCTTAGTCCGCCAGGATTATCAAGCCAAACGACGCTAGTGCGCATGCGCCTGACTTCGTTTTGCCTAAAATGCATTGATAAATGACGTATTTTGGGTAATTAAAAAACTAGACAGTATTAATAACCGTCTGGAATTTTATTGCGAATTATCATTATACCGTTCCCTGTTACATCCCTCGTCCATTAACAAGTAAAACGTCAAGGGCGGTCACGGCATGTCCGTGCCGCAGATGTTGGTCAACTTTTTAGGGCTTACGGCAAATGACGATGGCGGTCGGGGCTTTTGCCGCAGATGCCGTGGTTAAAGTCGAGCCCTGGGTATCAGCCGTTCTCACTAATGGATAATCGGTATCAGATTCAGCAGCATAAAACCCTGATCAGAAAATTTCTAGATATAATGTAAATCCAATTAATCTGTTCTAGACAGCCAAAAATATGAACATTTTATAGTTGTACATGCGTAAAACTAACAAATTAAATGAATGAATGAATTAAATAAGTTTATTTCGGTCATATAATCAACCATCAACCATTTTATCAGAATCAGAATCAGAATAGTTTTATTGCCATTGTTTGAGAACGGGTTCACAAACTAGGAATTTTTCTTGGTGCAAACGTGCGACATAAAACACATATAACACATATTTGGTAATAAAAAGAGCTGTGACTGAGCTATCAGATAGACTTAGAAGGGATTCAAGGAATTCAAGGAGCTGCTGTTAGGAGTTATTGTTCATTTGCCTGATGGCCGAGGGGAAAAAACTGTTCAGGTGGCGGGAGGTGTGGGTCTGGATGGAGCGTAGTCTCCTGCCTGAGGGGAGAGGGGAGAGGGGAGAATAGTGTGTGTCCAGGGTGAGAAGAGTCAGCTGTGATCCGACCCACACGCCTCCTGGTCCTGGAGGAGAACAAGTCTGGGAGGGATGGGAGCTTGCAGCCAATCACCTTCTCAGCAGCACGTACGATGCGCTGCAGTCTATTCTTATCCTGGACTGTGGCGCCGGGGAACCACACCGTGATGGAGGAGGTCAGGATGGACTCCATGATGGCTGAGTAAAACTGCACCAGCATCTCGGTCGGCACCTTAAGTTTCCTCAGCTGCCGCAGGAAGTACATCCTCTGCTGGGCCTTCTTGATGAGTGAGCTGATGGTCAGCTCCCACTTGAGGTCCTGGGTGATGGTGGTGCCCAAGAAACGGAAAGAGTCCGCAATGGGGACGGGGGTGGGAGAGTCAACCAGGGTGAGGGGGGATGGTGGGGCTATGACTTTCCTGAAGTCCATGATCATCTCCACTGTTTTCTGGGCATTCAGCTCCAGGTTGTTGAGGCTGCACCAGGACGTCAGCCGGTCCACCTCTCTCCTGTAGGCGGACTCATCGCCATTCGAGATGAGCCCGATGAGGGTGGTGTCATCCGCAAACTTGAGCAGTTTTACGGATTGGTGACTGGAGGTGCAGCAGTTTGTATACAGGGAGAAGAGCCAGGGGGAGAGTACACAGCCCTGAGGAGTACCGGTGTTTGTGGTTCGACTGTCCAAGACAATCTTCCCCAGCCGTACGTGCTGTCTTCGGTCTGTCAGGAAGTCATTAATCCAACTGCAGAGGGAGTCGGGCACGCTGAGCTGGTAGAGCTAGTCTCGTAGCAGTTTAGGGAGGATGGTGTTGAAGGCAGAGCTGAAGTCCACAAACAGGATCCTAGCGTAGGTTCCTGGGGAGTCCAGATGCTCCAGGATGAAGTGGAGGGCCAGGTTCACTGCATCATCCACAGACCTGTTGGCTCTGTAGGCGAACTGCAGTGGGTCCAGGAGGGGGGCGGTGATGTCCTTGAGGTGGGGCAGGACCAAGCGCTCAAAGGACTTCATGACCACAGACGTCAGCGCGACCGGCCTGTAGTCATTTAGTCCTGTGATCCGTGCTTTCTTGGGGACAGGGACAATGGTAGAGGTCTTAAAGCAGGACGGCACGCGGCATAGCTCCAGAGAGGTGTTAAAAATGTCAGTGAAGACAGGAGCCAACTGGTCCGCACAGTGTCTGAGAGTGGAGGGGGAGACACCATCCGGCCCGGGGGCCTTCCGCGTATTCAGCTTCAAGAACTGCCGGCGTACATCCTCTTCTTTGATGGAGAGGGTCTTTACAGTCTTATGATGTTTTTGGAGTCCTGTGATGTCATTGGAGTCATTTGAGTCCTTTAACTCCTTTAATGAAGTGCTGGCATTGGTGGGGAGGGTGATGGTGGGGGGAGCATGGCTTTGATGAGCTGAAGGCCGTTCATGACGACAGTAATGTGTGTTGAGGCCCTGAGCGAGAGTCCGGTCATTCAGGGCCTGGGGGGTTTGGGGCTTATAGTTCGTAAGGGCCCTTAGACCTCTCCAAACTGCCGCAGAATCATTGGAGCGGAACTGTTCCTGTAGATGGTTACAGTACACAGATTTAGCTTTCTCCACTTCCCTGGTGAAGTGGTACTTCGCTTCTCTGTATGTACTTCGGTCCCCGCTTCTCCATGCAGCCTCCTTCTTCTTGCGCAGCTGTCGGAGCTTGGGTGTGAACCAGGGCTTGTCGTTGTTATAACAAACCCTGGTGCGCGTTGGAATGATGCGCGCCTCATTGAACTGTATGTATGAGGTCACAGTGTCCGTATACTCGTCCAGATTGTTCGTGGCCGCTCCAATTGCCTCCCAGTCTGTCGTTTCCCAACAAGCACGCAACTCGTCCACAGACTCGGCGGTGAAACACTTAATATTCCTCATAACAGGTTTAGCCAGTTTCAGTCTCTGTCTGTATGAAGGGATTAAGTGCACCATCACGTGATGATAGTCCAAGAGCAGCGCGCGGGACTGCATGAAAAGCCTTGCTCACTGTAGTGTAGCAGTGATCCAGCGTGTTCTCCTCTCTGGTCGGGCATTTAATAAACTGTCTATACTTTGGTAATTCCTGGCTCAAATTTCCCTTGTTAAAGTCACCAAGCACGATAACAAGAGAGTCAGGAAAAGACCGTTCCACATGTAAGATCTGTCCTGCGAGCGCGCGCTGAGCGTCACGCACGTCCGCGTCGGGCGGGATGTAAACAGCCACGAGAATGAATGAAACAATCTCACGGGTGACTAATGTGATCAGTTTAACCGTTTTATACATATTTAACAATCATACACATTTACACACAAAAAGAAAAGAAAAAGAATGACCAAAAAAGGAATAGGCTGAAGCCAAAGCTTATATTTGCCTATCCAATACCTTCACTGAAAATAAGATTACCTGGAACATCAACGTTCAAAAAAATCAATGGGATGAAATTAATTGTTACTCTATTTGATCATTTTCAATTATTTTACCTTTCAAGGTTTTCTTAAACCTTAAGAATTACATGAATTCAACTCCTCACTGAGCTTGTTCCACCATTCAACTCCTAAAACTGAAATACATTTGTATTTTATATTCGTTCTTACTTTACCTATTTCAATAATCAATATCCCCTGTAAATTACCGTATTTTTCGGACTATAAGTCGCAGTTTTTGTCATGGTTTGGCCGGGGGTGCGACTTATACTCGGGAGCGACTTATGTGTGAAATTATTAACACATTACTGTAAAATATCAAATAATATTCTTTAGCTCATTCACTTAAGAGACTAGACGTATAAGATTTCATGGGATTTAGCGATTAGGAGTGACAGATTGTTTGGTAAACGTATAGCATGTTCTATATGTTATACCGGTAGTTATTTAAATGACTCTTACCATAATATGTTACGTTAACATACCAGGCACGTTCTCAGTTGGTTATTTATGCCTCATATAACTACACTTATTCAGCCTGTTGTTCACTATTCTTTATTTATTTTAAATCGCCTTTCAAATATCTATTCTTGGTGTTGGGTTTTATCAAATAAATTTCCCCCAAAAAATGCAACTTATACTCCAGTGCGACTTATATATGTTTTTTTCCTTCTTTATTATGCATTTCCGGCCGGTGCGACTTATACTCCGGAGCGACTTATACTCCGAAAAATACGATACTTTACCTATTTCAAAAATCATTATCCCCCGTAAATTACAGTTTTCTCCTCTTAATTTAAAAAACCTAAGAATACAAGCTGGAAGGCTGTTCTTTACTCGAAACATAATTTCCATCGCTTTTAAAAACACAAATTACTTTTAGCTTTACCGAAGACTATTGGGGAAGGCAGCAATGAGCAAAGAGGGAGTGGAGGGGAGAGCGATACGGACGGCACCTTCGTACTTTGCTACAAAGTGCTGGCACTCGCAACTTTCTTTGGCCCAATGGTGGATTATTTTCCAGCCATCGTCAATAAAAAAGCATGGAGACTGAGTCACCAACATGCTCCAAGCTAATAAGAGTCCACACATTCGATACTGCTGAGTCGCTGCATGAACCAGTTTGTTGCTCAGACATGCTCGGCGACGTCACCTCTCAGCTTTCACACACAGTGAAGTGAAGTGAAGTGAATTATATTTATATAGCGCTTTTCTCTAGTGACTCAAAGCGCTTTACATAGTGAAAACCCAATATCTAAGTTACATTTAAACCAGTGTGGGTGGCACTGAGAGCAGGTGGGTAAAGTGTCTTGCCCAAGGACACAACGGCAGTGACTAGGATGGCGGAAGCGGGAATCGAACCTGCAACCCTCAGGTTGATGGCACGGCCACTCTACCAACCGAGCTATACCGCCACAGTCACCGAGACCAGCGAGCAGCCTTCGCGCTTGTAGAAATCTTGACCCGATTCTCTTCCCCTCTCACATGGGGCTTCCTGTCACTGCCATTCTTGCTCGCCACAGGGGCAGATGGGAAAAACCGTCTCTCCGTTACAAGCACGACGCATCCTCGCCAGATGGCCAGTTTAAAGGAAAAAAAAGTTCACTTTTCTCATCGTGAATTGATACGTAGGTATCACCTGGCATCATTAAACATGCCAGAAAATAAATATTTCACATTTCCGTTTTTTTCTGGATGATTCCAATCGTTTTGAACGTCTTAAGTAAAAATGACTGTAATCGCATATATCCTCATAAAATACCAGGGCAGAAACCTGAAATGAGGCTGCAGCAAACTCTTAGTGTGCAGCCAAGCCTACTATGTGATTAGGACTGAATCCCAGTCCTCCCTCTTCATCATTTATGAAAAACGTGTTGCTGCTCGTCTAAAATCGTTCTTGACTAACTTCAGCTCGTATGACGAGCACTTTTAAAATTAAAAAACTGTCCAATAAAGTACAAAGAAGAAGAATGCTGAATTTATTTAATTCATTCTTTCACTCAAAATAATCTTACTTATCTCATCATATGAAATGTAACTTACTTCACCAATTATTATTTATGTATTTATTTATTTATTTATTTATTTATTTATTTATTTTTATTGTGATTACTTATGGAGTATATTGTGAATAAATTGAGAACAGGAAGTGAACTAAATTTTTTAGAAACTGTTATGTAAAAGAAAAGGGGTAGGATTAAATAAGCTCTGCTTCTTCCTACTCCTTTTTGAACATGTTGAAAAGAGAAACTGGAAATTGTGATGTATCATGTTGTATGCTTGCATGTTCGAAATAAACTCAAACTCAACTCAAAACATGGCAAATGTACATTTTGAAAGGAGATCAACTGTCTAATCCAGGGGTGTCCAAAGTGTGGCCCGGGGGCCATTTGCGGCCCGCAGCTAATTGTTTACCGGCCCGCCACACATTCTGCAAAAATTGCAAAATTGATAATCTTGAAAAAATGTAAAAAAACATTTTAAAAAAGTGGAATGAGGTGAAATCTAACAAAAAAAAGTTGCAATGTTGACACAAAGCTGCCATGCAGGCTGTTTTTTTCTTTTGTCTTTGTCTCTGCAAATCTGTTATAATGAATTATTACTTAAAAAATATCACTTTAAAATGTTTTATGTGGAAAAAATATTGCATATATTGTGTGGTTGCCATATAAAAACATCCAAGTTTTATTTGACAAAAGAGCATAAAACAAACAAAACAATAGTTCAAACGTAAAATCGACAGATATATCTGAAGTTGATCTCGTAATTTAAGTGTTAAAAGTAAAAAAAAAAGCTAAAAAATGTATCACTTTATGAGTGTGGGACCTTTTGGATCCCAAATATATTTAGTAGGGTTTTATTTAACTTTTCACTGTGATTACTCAAAAATATTAAAGAATTAAAATCAATGGTGTCCTGCATTATTGATCTTTTAAGGCTCTAATTACTAAATACTGCATATTTCAGTTTTACTATAAAAAACAAAGTTGTCTTTGACAGAAAACCTTTTTTTTTTTTTACTTTATATCAACCTCAAGTTGATAAAGAGATTTACTGTAAGCGTTAACTTAAAAAAAATAATAATAATTTGACTTATTTTTAACAGTTTAATGACTGAGACCCTGTATAGTCCCCGGGAGACCTAAAGGTTAAAAAAAAAAAAATCCATATATTTTGTTAAGGTTTGAAAATGAAAAATATCAAAATGGCCCCAGCATGCTTAAATTTTTCCGTGGGCGGCCCTCAGTGGAAAAAGTTTGGACACCCCTGGTCTAATCATTCAGAAAATGTAGACAATTTTAGGTAAGTTCTTGCTGTTAGTCTGAGGCCATGTCTACACTAAGTTTTTTAACCCCTTAAACAAATAATGATTTAGCCTAAGCCCCGTTTCAGCCACACTAAACCAGCGTTTATGGTAACCCTCCTCGGAAACATTTTTACACGGGTAAGTGCGCAGTGTAATTCTTGAATCTCCGGCACTTAGCTTTGTATGGACTCATTGATCATTTACAAAGTGAGTTCGAAGAGGAAGTGACGCCAGAAAGACCACGCCCACACAGGAAGTGACATCAGAAAGAACGCGCCACAGCCAGCTTCATAACAAAGCGGTTTCGTAACTCGGAGCTAACCACTGGAAATATGAAGGCGAGTCATCCAGACATGCCCGTGTTTCTCCTTCCTCTACATCAGGGGTGGGCAATTAATTTTTACCGGGGGCCGCATGAGCAACCCGAGCACTGCTGGAGGGCCACATCGACAATATTTCAATTAAATTTTGCTCAATATTATTTTTGATATATACCGTAAGATTAATAATAATAATAATTAATAATAATAGTATAACTTCAACATAGTGTGTGTAACAGCATTCCATGACTAATATAAATAAATTAACATTAATAATAAATGACAGTAAAATAAGCACACGTATGACTGAGGAATCATAGTGTAACTTTGTGTGGTGTTTGAGTTGTCCGACTTTTTGTGTGGCCATAAACGCAGCAGTGGTTTAGTGCTATGCGTGTTGGTGACAGATGACAAGTTGGTTGTGGCCTGGTTTGTACGGCAGAAAAGGACTAGTTTTTCGAGATAGAATTGTTTTACTCATGTTTTTGGTGTGGTTATGTCCGAATATAAGCAGTTTTGCTCAATAAAGTGATCGATATAATTCCTGTCCTCGAAGCATCTCGATAGACGTTACAATAATTGAACGGTGTTCAATTGAACGGTGTTGACGAACACCGTTAGGGCCGCTTGTTGTCACTGTCACTCAAAGCTGCATTGCAAAATTACATAGAATAAATATGTTTATTTTGTTTAGAATTCAGATGGGATTTGATTTGGTGCGCGGCATATATTTGCTGCGCGCAGCAGACGCTTGAGCAGTGCGCAATTGCGCAGGCACGCACCTTAGAGGGAACGTTGCTTTGCAGTCCATGTCTTGTTGGAAACACGCCATTCTTCATCAACTTTTCTCTTTTTAGCGTCTCGGGTGTAAACCGTGCATCACTTGTCGCTGCATGTGCACCTTCACTCGCAGGTTACACACGGACACACGCCCATAAATAATACTTTTCAAAATAAAAGCAGCACAGTTGTATTGCGCGCACGACATAGATGTTTTTTCAACTTTATTTTGTAATTAATGATTGCAGCTGTTCACATTCACTCACAATCACGCACACGCATACGTCCACAAGGAAGTAATACAAATAACGATTTTCAAAACAAAAACAGCACCGTTGTATTGCACACTCAACATAGATACTTTTTTAAATGTATTTTGTAATTTATAATTGGCCTCACGCGGGCCGGACAGGGACGCACAAAGGGCCGGATGTGGCCCGCGGGCCGCAGAATGCCCAGGTCTGCTCTACATGTACAGACGCTTGTGGAAATCACACATGAATACCTTAAGAGAAAGCGATTGCAGCTATTTCAGATACAACACTTCTCAGACGGCAAGAGAACCTTCGAATGTCCTGCCAGGTCAGCTGTGTTTCTACTTAGCGAAAAACTTCGTCCATTTGTGGGAGGAGAGACAACGAGAATGCGGGCTCCCGTGGAAGTGATTAAAAAAAAAACAGCGCGTGCTTTGTTTTACCTGGCCGTCGAGAAGACTACGGAAAACATCGAATGCATTTGGACTGGCAAAGCAGACTATCAGTTATTGTCCGCCATGTATGTCGCGGACTCAACATCTAGGTCCAGAGTATATAAAGTCACCAAAAAGGAATGGACAATGAAGATGAAGGTAAAAGAATGAGAAGTGTCCTGACCAGATATCTAGATCCCTAGGTTGATTGATGTAAAATGTTCATCATCACATTGTTTACGTGTCTAATAAAGATTTGATTCATTTATGGTGGCTCAGGTGTGATTCACTACAATAGGGCCCCACAGCACACTGGATTCCAGTTAATTGAAATACCACAACTAGAGATGTCCGATAATATCGGACTGCCGATATTATCGGCCGATAAATGCTTTAAAATGTAATATCGGAAATGATCGGTATCGGTTTCAAAATTATCGGTATCTGTTTCAAAAAGTAAAATTTATGACTTTAAAACGCCGCTGTGTACACGGACGTAGGGAGAAGTACAGAGCGCCAATAAACCTTAAAGGCACTGCCTTTGCGTGCTGGCCCAATCACATAATATCAACGGCTTTTCACACACACAAGTGAATGCCACGCATACTTGGTCAACAGCCATACAGGTCACACTGAGGGTGGACCGTATAAACAACTTTAACACTGTTACAAATATACGCCACACTGTGAACCCACACCAAACAAGAATGACAAACACATTTCGGGAGAACATCCGCACCGTAACACAACATAAACACAACGGAACAAATACCCAGAACCCCTTGCAGCACTAACTCTTCCGGAACCCTACAATATACACCCCCCCCACACACACACACACACAACTCAACCCTGCCCATCTCAACCTCCTCATGCTCTCTCGGGGAGAGCATGTCCCAAATTCCAAGCTGCTGTTTTGAGGCATGTTAAAAAAAATAATGCACTTTGTGACTTCAATAATAAATATGGCAGTGCCATGTTGGCATTTTTTTCCATAACTTGAGTTATTTCATTTTGGAAAACCTTTTTACATTGTTTAATGCATCCAGCGGGGCATCACAACAAAATTAGGCATAAAAATGTGTTAATTCCACGACTGTATATATCGGCATCGGTTGATATCGGAATCGGTAATTAAGAGTTGGATAATATCGGATATCGGCAAAAAGCCATTATCGGACATCTCTAACCACAACACTGAGTATTGTTCAGATCAATTAAATTTAAGAACTTGCACACAAAGGAGGTGGCTATGACGTGTGCATTTTCCGCGCATGCGTACTAGGTCGTGTTGAGCCGGCGGATGGAGGGGAGCGTGGGTCTTAAACGGTGGCATTGTTGTGTGTGCAACCCGGCCGCCCTAGAGCCTCCTTGGAGCTTTTTCCAAAATATATGAGAATGGAAAAAGATGAGGGAAACATTTTTTTTGTTTGTTTTAATAAGGTTTCTGTAGAAGGACAAACATGACACAAACTTTCCTAATTGTTAGAAATCAGCTACAGCTGTGTTAACTAGCTCGTATGGCGAGCAGTTTCAAAGCAAAAACAACATTCTAAACATGGCTAATGCAAATTCTGAAAGTAGATTAGCTGCTAACATTTGCATTTGAAAATATGGCAAAGTACCAAGGGACATTTTTTGGTCATTTTCCCGACCAAGATCCAATGAAATGGTAAATGGGTTATACAAACCCCGTTTCCATATGATTTGGGAAATTGTGTTGGATGTAAATATAAACGGAATACAATGATTTGCAAATCCTTTTCAACCCATATTCAATTGAATGCACTACAAAGACAAGATATTTGATGTTCAAACTCATAAACTTTATTTTTTTTTTGCAAATAATAATTAACTTAGAATTTCATGGCTGCAACACGTGCCAAAGTAGTTGGGAAAGGGCATGTTCACCACTGTGTTACATGGCCTTTCCTTTTAACAACACTCAGTAAATGTTTGGGAACTGAGGAGACACGTTTTTTAAGCTTCTCAGGTGGAATTCTTTCCCATTCTTGCTTGATGTACAGCTTAAGTTGTTCAACAGTCCGGGGGTCTCTGTTGTGGTATTTTAGGCTTCATAATGCGCCACACATTTTCAATGGGAGACAGGTCTGGACTACAGGCAGGCCAGTCTAGTACCCACACTCTTTTACTATGAAGCCACGTTGATGTAACACGTGGCTTGGCATTGTCTTGCTGAAATAAGCAGGGGCGTCCATTGTAACGTTGCTTGGATGGCAACATATGTTGCTCCAAAACCTGTATGTACCTCACGGCATTAATGGCGCCTTCACAGATGTGTAAGTTACCCATGTCTTGGGCACTAATACACCCCCATACCATCCCAGATGCTGGCTTTTCAACTTTGCGCCTATAACAATCCGGTGGTTCTTTTCCTCTTTGGTCCGGAGGACACGACGTCCACAGTTTCCAAAAACAATTTGAAATGTGGACTCGTCAGACCACAGAACACTTTTCCACTTTGTATCAGTCCATCTTAGATGAGCTCAGGCCCAGCGAAGCCGACGGCGTTTCTGGGTGTTGTTGATAAACGGTTTTCGCCTTGCATAGGAGAGTTTTAACTTGCACTTACAGATGTAGCGACCAACTGTAGTTACTGACAGTGGGTTTCTGAAGTGTTCCTGAGCCCATGTGGTGATATCCTTTACACACTAATGTCGCTTGTTGATGCAGTACAGCCTGAGGGATTTAAGGTCACGGGCTTAGCTGCTTACGTGCAGTGATTTCTGCAGATTCTCTGAACCTTTGATGATATTACGGACTGTAGATGGTGAAATCCCTAAATTCCTTGCAATAGCTGGTGGAGAAAGGTTTTTCTTAAACTGTTCAACAATTTGCTCACGCATTTGTTGACAAAGTGGTGACCCTCACCCCATCCTTGTTTGTGAATGACTGAGCATTTCATGGAATCTACTTTTATACCCAATCATGGCACCCACCTGTTCCCAATTTGCCTGTTCACCTGTGGGATGTTCCAAATAAGTGTTTGATGAGCATTCCTCAACTTTATCAGTATTTATTGCCACCTTTCCCAACTTCTTTGTCACGTGTTGCTGGCATCAAATTCTAAAGTTAATGATTATTTGCGGGAAAAAAATGTTTATCATTTTGAACATCAAAAATGTTGTCTTTGTAGCATATTCAACTGACTATGGGTTGAAAATGATTTGCAAATCATTGTATTCCGTTTATATTTACATCTAACACAATTTCCCAACTCATATGGAAACAGGGTTTGTACTTGCATAGCGCTTTTCTACCTTCAAAGTACTCAAAGTGCTTTGACACTATTTCCACATTCACACACTGATGGCGGGAGCTGCCATGCAAGGCGCTAACCACGACCCATCAGGAGCAAGGGTGTTGCTCAAGGACACAACGGACGTGACAAGGTTGGTAGAAAGTGGGGACTGAACCAGGTACGGCCACTCTCCCAACCGCGCCACGCCGTCCCCGAA